>NW_021940604.1:32690349-32757674 GCF_001715985.3 Manacus vitellinus
GAGCTAGGGAATTGGATTTTGGGGTCAGGCAGGTGTCCAGCCATCTCCAGGAGAGCAAGGTCCCATCACATGTAACAGTGACTTGGGAAGACAAACACCATCACTCCAAACATCCCCAACTTACTCCTTCTTCCCCCCACTTTCTATACTGAGTAGGATGTCATGTGGTATGGAATGTCCCTTTGGTCAGTTTGGGTCACCTGTCCCAGCTGTGTCTCCTCCCAACCTCCCATGCACCCCCAACTTAGCGTGGCAGTACAAAATGCAGGAAAGGCCTTGGCTCTGTATAACTCCTGCTCAGTAATAACAAAAACATCTCTATATTATCAACCCTCTGTTCAGAACAAATCCAAAACGCAGCCCTGTACCAGCCACTGCAAAGAAAATTAACTCTACCCAGCCAAAACCAGCACACCATCCAACTGAGGTCTCTGTGCTCTTAACAAAAAAATCCTATCTCAGTGTGGCCCAGCATCTCATGGCTGTCAGCAGAGTCTACCTTTTGAGAATTTTTTTCTTTTGCAGAAATCACCACACTTACTGCTGTGAAGCCTCAGGAGCCAAGTCAAACAAAGCGCAGAAGCATGAGAAGTGTTATTTATGCATCAGGATTTAGTTCCAGCAGCAGCCTTGCCTTTATGCAGTACTATGAGCCAATTTCTTTGTCAGCTTGGGGAGGAGAGGTTTGTCCTTTATCTTTGCGCTTCAGCTCTCTGCACAGTATTCTTCAGCAAATATTTAAATTCACCATAAATCCACAAGAAATATTTTCTTTTTTTTTTTCTCTTGCATAGACCCCTTTTCTTTGTTGCAGTTTACTCTGCCTCCATACAATCACTTACTCAGGTTTCAAACCCTTTTCCAGTGTTCCTAGACTTAATTTGAAACTATTGCAGGAGACACTAAGAATTAGTTTAGAGAAATATTTTTTTCTGCCAGCTGTCATTCCACTATCTCCTCTCCCATCAATTGTCCAGTCTACTTTATTCCTTTTCTTCCTAACACAATTTCTGCATTATGATCCCTAAATTATTCATATTCCTGTTTAGGCTATAGTGTTCTGCTTCCAAGCAACAACAGTTTATGTTTTGTGCTTGAGGTATTTCTTGGAGATTAATCACTGTGCAAATGCTCTGCTAGAGTAACTCGGTGGAAATCAGTGAGACTCTGCCAATTTTTGCTACCAAACCCTTTGACCTGATATTTCTGACACTTCACTGACACTAAATCTATTTTGATACAACTCACATTTTAAATTATATACAATTTTCTTATTTATTATGACTATTTCAAGCCCTGGGTTCTTCAATTTGGACAACAACAATAAGTAATTTTACAGCCCAGAGAAACTAATAACACTCGCCACTGAGCTCTGTTGTCAGGCCAGAGACCTTCCAATCTCAATGGATTGCTTGGCACTGTCTCAATATTCATTATGCAACTGGAAATAATGTATTTTTTGCTCAGCATGATTGAATTTTTGGAAATAATTCAACTGGAAGGAAAGTTACTGTGTCAGAAAGTCAGCATCTTAACAGCTGAAAAGCAGATTTAAAAGATAAGAAGAAAAAGTGTTTGAAGAAGTAATATTTCTTCAGAACAAGTCTGAGACTTGGACCTCTAATATGAAGAGGACCATTATCAACTGTGCTTATCCTGGGACGGATTGGTAGGGCACTAACTTGCACTAACTTTCATTGGGGCTAAAAAATTATCACGTCTGTTTCCAAACAATGAGAAAAATTTATCTTCATCCACTCTGCTTCCAAGTAGTGTTTAATTGTTTGTTCAGGCATTTCTACACAAATAAGCTGTGTTTTAATAAACATCAGGACACAAACTAATTTCATTACATGTATATTACCACTGTAAAACTTTATGTACCCAACCGTATCATTAATCTTCCAATTTTTTCTAGAAGTTCTAAGCAAATTCTTGCTTTGTGGTAAGACAAAATTAGTAGCCCAAATGGAGCATAAATGATCTCCTATTTCAGTGGTAACAGATATTATTTAGAAGGGGATTCTTCCAAATATTCATTGATGTTACTTTATGATATGTTCCTTCACATAACTTATAAGATTAAGCGAAACAGTTCTACACTCAGCAATGTAGAAGCTTGCAGCTTCTTGACAACTGATGGACAATCCTGTTCAGCTTCAGAAAAGATAATGCTTCAGTATGAGAGGAGAGAGGAAGGGCAGGAGTAGCAAATGCTTCTCATCTTTCATGGCCAAAGACAGAAAATGCAACTCTGATTAATATGTTCTAACAGCCACTCATTTGCAAGAGTGAAATGACTTTGGGAGGTCATTTCTAATTCCAAGATACTCATTCCTTCAGAAAAACACCTGAACATTTGGAGTAGTTAAACATCTACAAAAACCATTGCTTGTGCAATATAAACTGTTTCCAACTACTTACTACCTCTTTTGAAATATTAGTCATCTTGCCCAGTACGATGACTGATTTCACATTTGACTTCTGAGATTTGAAAGACCTACATAAAATTCACTCTATAATGAAGGAAGAAAACAAAAAATGTTTAAACATTTGAGGCCAGTTTCTGCTCTGAGTCCATGTTGCTACCTCATCAGCAAGTGACAGCATTGCTCTGAACTAAGCCCAACACTTGTAGCAAAAAATAGACTTAAAATAAAATGTGTTCCCACTTTTAATGAATATATATCTACAGCTATGTTGAACTTTGCCAAGGGCTTCCCTTGGTGAAATATTGATTTTTCTTTCCATCTTGCACTAGCAGCAGGGATCTCAAAACCCTGCATTGGCTCTGAGAACAAGACTTCTCGAACCAATGCCACAATATCACCTGTTTGCAATATGGTAATTTACTCAGAGAAAGAATTTTCTTCTTCCCTTTCTTGATATCTTCCAATCTCTTTTTCCTACTTTGCTGAAATCAGCATGTTTAATCACTCATATATACAGAGCTTATAATAACATTATTTTTATATATTGATATGTAATATTATTTATACTTATATGCTGGGGGGCCCTTTACCTAACAATATTTCAGAAAGATGCCATTCTTCATAAACCTGTACAGATTATATTATGTTTAGGCCAGTGTGTCCAGACAAAACTTAGTATTGGATTCTTTTCCCTGTTCTTTGCAAGGCCAATTCTGTTGGGCTGAAATCCTGCTGCAGTTCTTTCAGCAGTTATTTTATTCCCCATTTTTTGAGCCAAAATCAAGGAATATATGATGAAACTGCCTGGTAGCAAACTGAAAGCCAATAAAAGATCATGCTGCTTCATGTAGGCAAATATCCCATCTGTGCAAGACAATACAGAAACTTGAACTCAGGTCTTCTGGGTCACTTCTTGGACTTCCTAAATCCTCAGTTGCATTCCTGGGATATTACATTCCTAGGATGAACAGGTCTCTGTCAGAAGAAAGCTCCAGCCCTGAACAGCAATCCTGTCAGAGGGACCCAGCAAAAGGGTAGAAATATGAGATGATGGTGAGAAAAGCAACACTGTCAGTGGGAGAAGACAAAAGGAGGGACAGAAAGACGAGAGGGAGGAGGGAGGCAGGATCATGTTGCAGAAGTGCCAAAAACAGATAGAAAGGACAGAGTTACTTCCAAGAAAAGTGAACTGGTGCAAAAGAAAAACCAAAGGGAGAACACAGAGGGCAGGTGAAAGCAAAACTGCAGTATAAGAGGCTTGTGAAACACAAGGCTTCAAAGGCAGCAGGTAGACAAGGGGCAGAGGGAAGCCATTTCAAGGCCCCCCTCTCACCCCGGGTCAGCATAATCTGCAAATGTGAAAGTTCTTTTCTTAATTACTAAGGGCTTTTTGCCTTGTAGGCTTTATTTTTTCCTAGAACTGAAAGATTATTCCCATGGCAATTTTATTTCAGCATGGATCCTACTTAATTAGAGACACACACGTGAAACCATGGGCCAGCAAAAGGAATTAAAAACAATCTAATTTATTCACTTACCCATGGGGGAAAAAAGGCATTTTTAATCCTTTTTCTTGGAAGTAATGAAAAAGATACTGACTCACATGCCTTTCTCCTTGGGGATGTCCTGTCTGCTGTCAGATGTCCTGGAGCCAAAGGGAGTTGGCGGAGCTGACTGAACTGCGTGGTGTGGTGTTTGTGGATTACTGCACACAGTAACCAAGCCTGGCCTTGGAAGTGTACTGGGAATTTGCAACGTAGTTATCTGCACATGTGCAGTTGAACCGGGGGGAAAAAAAATTAAGAATCAGACAGAGATTGTTCATATGGAATATATTTTCGCAAAGTGAAAAGCCATTTAATGCAACTGTCTTTTAAGAATATCTTCCAAAGTCACTATTTAGTTTAAAACATGTAATGTCTTTTTGCAGCCAAATTAATGAACACACTTCCCTCCTTGGAAGAGTTTACAAGTTGAACCAACCACATGGAGTGTAAATGAAGATTAGATACAATATGACATAAATTAGCGAGAACTGAATTTTGCTCCAGATTTTCTCCCATGTTTCAGGGACTTGGAATGCCTGAAGGTCAGTCTAGTCAGTAAAGACCTAGGTGAAGAAGGCACTTGGTACTTTCACCTTTTCCATGTTCTCTGTCACCAGAGTCTTTGCACTATTAAGCAGCTGTCCCACATTTTCCCTAGTCTTCCCCTTGCTGCCCATGTACCTGTGGAAGCCTTTCTTGATACCCTTTACATCCCTCTGCAGATTTAACTCCAAATGAACTTTGGTTTTTCTAAGCTCAACCCTTCATGATGCATTCCTCCTGGCTCCTCTATCCCTGGTTCCAGCTCTTGTATGCTTCCTTTATACGTCTGAGTTTTGTCCAGAGCAGTTTGTTCATCTGTGCAGACCGCCTGTTTTCACCTTAAAGGACGGGATCCTTGAAAAGCAACCAGCTTTCCTGAACCTCTTTTCTCTCCAGGGCTGTATCCCATCAGATTTCTCCAGGCAGATCTGTCAGTAGTTCACAGACTATTCTCACAGCTAGGGCTGTGATCTTCCTAGCTTTGCTCTGTCCTTTAAGGAACCTGAACTCCATCATGTCATGGGTACAAAGCCATCTGCAGAATTCACATGGTCAGTATTGTCATGGAAAGGAACTAGTTTTGAGTTCTTCAGCTTGCCAAACCAAACTGAGCTCAGTGACCTATCACAGCTCAAAATATTTGTACTTAAATGAGAAGTTTTGACACAGGAATACTTTAGAATTGCAGATATCTGTTGTTATTTTCACTACACTACAAACATGAACAGACTCACATTTGTGATTGATCTGTATCTCCTGGGGGAAACAGAACCCACCATCACCATCCTAAGCATTTTTAAGAGCTCTTAGAAATCTGCAGTCTGAGCTTTCTTCAAGCATTAAGGAAATATTCTGCCTTTGACAAGAGCAGTGATCACATCCGAAACATGAAATTATGTTTACACCTGAGAAAAAAAAATGAGGTGTTAATTTTCAAAGCTCTGATTTCTCAACATCTAATTCTTACATCTATGTACTCTCAAGTACACATTATGGTAAAAATCCTTTGTGGGTTACTACTATATTTTCTGTCACAGCACACTCAGAAGGTCCATAATAGGGATATCCTTTCTTAAATTGAGACATGGTAAAAAGCTTCAGCAAGTAAAATGGTCTCAAAACAACTCCAAATTTTACTCCAGGACCTTGGCAGACCTTTCCAGAGAATAACATGATGCCCTTTCTCAACCATGATTATCACAATGTTTCTGTATATTCCTCACTGCTCTGGAGGAACTGCCTTGTTATATATAGTAATATATTTTACAAAGAGCAAAGCCTATGAGCTATACATTTTGTGGTTTTCTGACAAATCCACCTAGAAAAATACCGGTAAATGTATTTACTTGGCAGTGCGATCACTTTTCCAATGATCCATACCTATGAAATGTACATTCCCAGACACTGCTAAGTATGGCAAAGTGCAGGCATATACATGCAACAAATATGGACCATACTGAGCTATCTGAAATTGTGAGTGAATCACACTTTCTCTGCCTTTGTTGTTTGTACTTTGAAGTTCAGTTCTGTACCAAAAACTGTCTCAAAAAATGTTTTTTGTACCTAGACATATGCTGGTGAATAATTATCTCTTCAGTATATCCAACACATTTTCCCAAATTTTTAATAGACTTTTCCTAATAGAAAACACTTACTACAACAATAATTTTTATTTGCTTACAAAAAGAAGAGCCAGTACTTGGAGAATGGTATTTCAAACATAAGAAGGGTTTACCTTGTACAGACACTCACAGTGTGCAAGGAAGGGTTATCAGTGGACCAGCTGAAGCAAAGAGAGTTAAGGAGTCCAGTGAGGGACCTCCACTAGATCCATGTGATCTCAGTGAGTGCTGCAGAGCAATTACTGTGATAGCTTCCCAGCAATTCAGTGCACAGGGCTATTTGGAGGCTTGTGACCCTAAAACAGAAAGTCCTTCCCCCTGAGCCAGTGTTAAGTCTTTGGAAAAGTTTTATGAGATCTGAGCAGCTCAAAAGGAGTAGAAAGGAGTTGCTGCTCTTCCACTGAATGAATTTCCTTGGCTGTTTCATGGCAGCATTATGGTACAAAAGTTTCTTGTTAAGTCTTATAACGCAAATTCTTGGAGATATATAAAGGTTCTGGATATTTTTACAGCAATTTTAATCATTCTGCTGACTACAGGAGGCATTGAAAATACACGGAAAATAAAGTGATGAGCAAAGAGATGATTTGTATTCTGCTCAGCTAGAAAGATTGCTTTCCAAGTACAGCCAAACTGCCCTTGCTGACATCCATGCCAATAAATTACAGGGAAGATCTGCTATATTTGCTATATGAGGAGACAGCTTTTGGTCTATATAATTCTCAGATGTGAAATGTTGCTCTCCTTGAAACAAATGTCTTCTGATATGTCAGTGATGCTTCTCTTTATGGGGAAATATGTCTGTGACAACACGAAAACTTAAAACACAAAGGGCCATATCTATTGCAGATGTAATTTTAATGACAATGTGAGGTTTGGATGTTTAGCACTACCAGGTTCCTGCTTTTTATGAAACCTGAAAATAGGATAGAAGCAATTGTGAGTGGCATATCAGTTCGAAGCAGTGCTTAGTAAATGGCATCCTGCAAAGCAGCTGTTATGGTAATTCACTATCAGATGACAAAAAGCCCATTGAAAGAATTTTCTGTTCCTCATGACTGATGTGATTTCTTCAAATTAAAAAAAAAATAGAGAGAGAGGGACGTTTTCTAATCACAGAATTGCTTTACGTTCCAACTGCAGCTTCACATCAGTTGGCAATTTGAAACTCTAGACATGTTATTTCATTTCACTGCAGGGCACAACAGGGTTCAGATACTTTTAACTATGAACAAACTGGTAAAGTTCTCTGGCTATTAAAGCAGAAAAAAGAAAATCTCTGTGCAAGCACTGTCTATTTGTTGGCAAGGGATAAAGAAAACCAACTGATTTTGCACTCCAGCCTTACTAACTATTTTAGACTGAAACAGGTAGATCCTTTCATGAGCTTTTTATATATTACTTCAAAGCTTTATTGTGGGGTTCCATGAATTTTGAAAAGCCAAAACAGATAATTATTTAGCTGAAAAAATTTTGAAGTTTATGTGTTTTAAAACCTTCCAGGAAATTAAAAAACTCATCTGATATTTGTAAGAAGCCTGATCCAAATCCCACTGAAGTCAGTATGAGTATTTCCATAAATGTAGTGGTATTGGATCAGATCCTTGGTTTAAAAACATGGAATTCAGAAGGAAGATCATTAAAAAATATACTAACCTGATGCAGGAAAATTCATCTATAATTTCCAGTGTGTTTTACTGATAGTGAGAGGTCATTTAAGATTAATTTCTCTGCTTCATTGCTTAATTATATGTGTTGTAAATCCTCAAGCTTATATCTGAATACATCACACAATCACACAACCACAAATTCTATGCATCTTCCAGGCATTCAAGAAAATTAATTCCTTGCCCGACCACTTTATATTTTAATTGTTTTGCTGATTTTTGCTGGATTGGAACAGATCAATTTTTCTGAAGGCAATGCCTCAGTTACTCACTGAACTCTTCAGTCCCTTCTGCACATCGACGAGCCACAACCTTGCCGCTGCTCAAAAATTGGGGTTAATTGTACAACCCCCTGTCTGTACATCCAACAACACTGCTCAGTACCCTGAAACAGCCAAATTGGCAGGAACAGCTGGAAGCTATAGTAGACTTCTGGTGGTATAGTTGGAATTTTTTTTTTTTTTTTGTATCACACACCGGTTCATGAGGCTTGGTTACAATGTGCATATGAAATATCCCTACAGGATGATGCCCATCCATTTATCTAGGTTATATGGAGCTGAATAATGCTTTTCCTGGAGCTCTAAGCACAGTACCCCCCCTCTTTCCACAACTCCTTTCTTCAGAAAGAGTGGAGTGGAGTGGAGTGGAGAGGGTCTACTAAGCACTTAAAGAAAAAAATGGATTACTAGAGAGGCCCTCTAGATAAAATACCTTTTAAGAGACTGTAAGGGACCATACAGAAGCTCAGTGTAGATGTTCAGTGTGCTCTGTGGCTGGAAGACCTTGTCATGACAATCTCTTTCACCATGCAGAATCTTTCTGAGGAACTGCCAATCTTCATAACACTGCAGTCTTCTCAGCTTATGGTGCTTCCCAGCTTATGGTTCTTCCCAGCTAAAAAGTACCATCTTCTACCCTCTTTGCTTGGGATATACTGACAAAAAGTCAGGTTAAAATTGTGTGTGCACGTGGATGTGTACCCTTCCAAATTTTCATGGTCCCTGACACAGCCTCCAGCCTGTGAGGATGATTTAATTCATGTTTTGAATATCAAAAGACCCTTATGCCTCTTCCTGCCTATTTCCGGAAGAAATGAACATGCAAGCTGCAATTGCAAAACATTTATGTGCCAAATATATGTGTTCTTCCCTCTGGTAAGAGCATGTTTAACTGGGTAGATGTGGCAATTTCTGTGTGTGGGGAATCTGAAGAGAGACAGCTAATCTGCAAGCATCTTGTCCGCTCTGCATGATGCAGGCTCCCACGGTGCACAACAGAGTGTAGTGGAGGAATCTGAATGCACATCAGGGAGCAGAGAGACCAGGGCTACTTCCCTGGGGCTGGGAGGTGAGCAGGACAAACCCTGGGACAGTGGCCAGTTCAACCAGGAGTGCAGATCATAAAGTGGAATTGTAGTGATAGGGCAGGTCCAAAATCAAATAGGGAGGTCAGTCTGCAGGTTAGGATTGGAAGCAGTGATCCCCAGGCAGTGCTATAGTAGTGAGGCAGAGCCAGGGTAAAGTCAGGGAATTAGTTTGTGGGTCAAGGTTGGAAGCAAGGAGCAGCATGGCCACGGGCCTGCACTTCTACACATTGATGAGATCCCCCTAAGTCTTCTCGTCTCTGGAAGGAACAGCCCCAGCTCTCTCAGCCTTCCTTCATGTGTAAGATAATCCAATCCCTTCATCATCTTCAGGGCCTTTCACTGGATTCTACAGTATTACCATGTCTCTTTTATCCTGCGGAGCCCAGAGATGGATACAGCACTCCATGTGTGGCCTCACCAGTGCTGAGTAGAGGTTACCAGTGGCAGCGGTGAAAACTCACTATGTGACTGGAACACAACTTTCTTCTACCTTTGACCTGGGTCACATGACTTAGTTCAGCACCTTTGCAATATGATTTGCATCTTTTACAATATGATTACAATATTACAGAAGTTGCCCATGTGCACTGCAAAATGGAGTGTCCCAAGCCTTGGCATGCCCTCAGTTTGTCCTACTGATATGCTCCTTCTAGTTCTTTTGACTGGTCCACTCTGAGTACTAGGGCTTTCATCTCAGTTCTGTTTGCCTTCAGATGATGACATAAATGGTTTACTGTTGCTGACTCCGGAGCTAAATGAGTTTTTCCTGTTGTGTGTCTGGTTGAATTAATGTTATATCGATACGCTATGCATGGGCTTTTCCCTATGAAATTAAGTACTCCTAGAATAGTTTTATTGCTTTTCAATTTTAACTGTTTGAATTTGATTGGATCTTCTGCACATTTTGCTTGCATTATGACCTAATTGCAAACATCTCAGAAAAGCTGCTTGCTAGAAATCATAGAATCATAGAATCATAGAATGGTTTGGGTTGGAATTAAGATCTTATAGTACCAACGCTCCTACCATAGGCAGGGACATCTTTCACTAGACGAGGTTGCTCAGAGCTCAATACAACCTGGCCTCAAACACTTCCATAGTGTCTCTGGCCAACCTGTTCCAGTACCTCATCACCCTCACAGTCAAGAATTTTTTTCTAATACCCAATCTAAACCTATTCTCTTTCAGTTTGAAGCCATTTCCTCTTGTCCTGCCACTATAAGCCTTTGTAAATAGTCTCTCTTCATATTTCTTGTAGGCTCCCTTCAGGTACTGGAAGGCCACAATTAGGTAACACCAGAGCCTTCTCTTCTCCAGGATGAAATTTGGATGGATGTTCAAACAGAAAGTTTATATTGTTCAATAGTACTATTAAAGGATTTGAATACTATTTCTGGCCATTTAAGGCCATTTTAAACAGGTACTGGAAAGGATGCTGTTAAAATAGACTGGGAATTCAGAGAGAGTCCTGCAAATGTCCATAAACTGTGCAAGCTTTTCACTGAATGGTCTTCACACAGCATAACTGTGGTAGGACCCAGCCTCTTGTACTTACTCCCCAGAAATGCAATCACATATCTGTTTTTCAGACAATGAAAGCATGGAGGTAATAAGAAAAAAAAAAGACTCTGAAATCAGAGTAAGTTGCACGAGCACACTAATGAACTACCTCTCTAGAAAAGCGGCCTCGTCCCTCTGAGACATTCAGTATCTCAAAGCAACAACTGCAGATCCCAGTTTTCTTGGAAGTAGCTGGAAATAACAGAGTAGGAGACCATTAAATTGGGTAGATATCATGGAAAATGTTTTGTATGCCTATTCATTTAGCCACCATACCTGTAAAAAATATTACCTTTTCATCTCCTCCCTTTTTTCAGTTTGATTTTCCATGAATTCTGCTTAACTTTGACTTTTCTTTTTTGCTATTCACCAAAGGATTCATAGTTTCTTGTTTTTCTGAAGAGGTTTTCCGCAGTTTAGGTGGTATCATTGCAGGCAAAAATCCTGGCTGCATTTATCGCGTGCTTTATGGTACAAGGTATAAATATACATTATACCATCTTCCTGGAGACAGAGAATCAAAGTACCTCCAGGTGCAGCTGTTGGTATGAATGTGGTTAGATTGGAACAGTACTGCCTCTCCAGGAAAAGCAGTGTCTGGAATAAACTAAACCGCACCAGAGTATCTTTGAACTACTGTCATTGCAAGCACTTTTCTTCACACATTTCACCAGCAAACCTGCAAGGACAGTGGACTCTTTGAGCAGGATTGGCCTGTACAGGATGGGATTCATTGCCTTTTCCAGCAACACTAGGCTTTGAGCACTGCAACTTTTCTCTGATATTACAGTTCAGGATTTGGAGGCAGAGCTGGAGGTGTAACTAAGCATTCAACAGTATTAATGAATCTCATCAAAAGGAGATCACAAAATCCTTGAGCTACATAAATCTCTAGAGGCTATCTACAGCTAATTTTCTCAGCCGTGTTGTTTCTCCCAGCTCCCTGTAATAATGAAACAGCACTTACACCTTTTAAGCACCATATTGTATAAATTATAAGTGACACATAACCCTCACAGCAAGCCAAGGAAAATGACAGCATTAAATTCCTAACAGCTATCAGAATACATTAACAATTTTAGAAGAAAATTACTTTTGAGAGGACAAATTTTAAATTAATAAACATGAATCTACAAGGTTTCAGCAGAACATAGGATTTCATCCACAGAATTTCGCTTTGGGGTCGCATAACTCCATCCAAAGTAAAGCAAAAACACCGCAACAGATACACATGGTTGCAGGAAGTTAATCTTAGCTCTGATCACAAATTTGTCAAAACTCAGAAGCTTTAGCTGAGAAAGTCTTCTGTTGGACTGATGGTGAAGAATTTATCAGCTGCTATCATAGAAAGCAGCCCCTGCAAACCACAGAAAGAGAAATGGAAAAATTGGAGCTGCAGCTTCAGTCTATTTGGCTATAGTATCCCTTCAGCTGCTGCTCCGTTCTGTGCACTGCACTTGGTTCATGGCATGGCCTTTCAACAACTAGCTTTGGTGCAATAGCATGGTCTAGATCATAAGCATCCATCTGTTTGGGACTTGAGCTTGCCAAAGGAACAGCAGTAAATAACCTGGCACCTACAAGACAGCAGCACAGCTACCCACGTGGCTGCGAACCAGCAGAGGAGTGGACACATGCTCAGCTCCAGCTGGGATGCTCTGGATTGCTCCTATGTTTCCCTTATGGTTGGTAGTTACCTCTGCATCTCCTTTTGCTACTAGTGTTGGTGTTTTGGGGAGTTTCACACGACACTGCAGAGGTGCTTGTGGCCGCTCGCTTCTGGTGTCAGGTGGATGAGAGTCACCGACTCCCTCCATCAGTAACGTGCAGTGGGAGGTGTCGTGCTGCCCACTTTGGCCTCCCTGGAGTACACTCAGTACTACCAAGGACTGTCCTGCGTGCACATCCGAGGTGTGGCATTGGCAATCACTGGAGCAGTTCAAATGATCACTTTGAAAAGCTGGCATGTTCAGCCACCTTTGGGCTGCAAGAGCAGGTGAATTTCAGGAGACCACAGATGACGTCTAAGGCCAGTGTACATCCCTTAGCTCTGTACTTTCATTCCATGTCTCTAAATTGCACGCTTCCAAATCAGTCCCTGCAACTTTTGAGCAATGCAACAAGTGAAATCAGCAGCTTTGGGAGAAAAGAGTTATGCAGAAAGGTTTCAGAGCTCCCAAAGCTTCAAGCAATGGCATGGTACAGAAAGCAGAAGGCATGCAGATAACATGCAGAGAGCAAGCTGAACGGCACTGGAGGTCACTGTACAACCTATGAGAAGAACAAAGGTCATGCAAGCAGCACAGAAAGGTGATAAGTACCATGACTCTTGGAATCAATGGAAATGGGTCCCCCGGGAAAGCATGTTTTTGTACAAAGAGCCAGATAAGAAGTGACGTGATTTGCTATTTATGCAGAGGACAAAACACAGGCCTGGCAGTCTGCACAGTTGATAGAGGACTAAGTAGAGCCCAAGGTCAACTGTTGTGCAATTCATATTCATATCAAAACAAGTATGATGCAGAACAGTGGATATCTGCAGTAGTAGTGAAAAACTGCATGTCCCATACCAGTGTAAGAAATACTCAGAGCTCAATTAATTAAAATCTAGACTAAGAAAATGAGACCTTGAAATGCTGTCATTGAAAAAGAAGCTGCAAACACAGAATAAGCTAATTCTGCAGAAAGCAACGTTGCAGAGAGAGAAACTCAGACGTTTAAATGGATGCATAATGTATTTCATCAGGAATGCAAGCTAGCCAGAGTTTTGAAGTTTATCTTTGAAACAAACTCTCCAAAAGAGAGTGCAAAGATTTTAAACTTGTGAAAGTCAAGTTTCGTTAGACTATAACTAAATTCTCCATGTCTTCTGCAGAGAATACCTACAGTCCTAAATCAAGCTGAATAGAAGTAAAAAAGGTTACAAAAGACTCTTTCCTCCATCAACTATGTCTTTGCACAAGCCCCTGTTTCCAGTTTGATTTTTTAAGTCAATTCAAGGATTTTCTGAATTGCAGAAAACTGAGAAAACTGCCCAAATTAAGGCATTTTCTTGTCTTTTAAGGCATTTCTGTCACCACTGAGACAGGTAACATCTGGGGTATTAAATAGGGCGGGCATGGACCTCCCTCTGCTCTCGAAGCCCATTGGTGCAGTACAGATCACATACACAAGACAAAATGCACTTCCACTCTCTGGAAGTAGGGTATCTGTATCCAACTGTCTAATCAGGAATGGCCCTTTGGTTCTTTGGTCCCAGGGATCCTTGCATCTGTTACAGCCTCAGCCTCTGCACATCCTCCTGTTCCTTCTCTTGGAAGGACTCTTCGGTCCTTCTCTCCATGAGCATGTCCCATGTTCCCTAGGGAAGCAGCAACCTCCTCCTCAGCCCCCTCATCCCAGACTCAGCTGCTCTGTCTTAGAGATATTTGAAATCCATATTAAACCACTTAGGGTGGCTTAACTATGCATATGAGTTTTTAAAAAGAGGATACGAAAACAGTGTGTGTGTGTGTGTGAAATCTAATCTTAGTTAAATTAAACCAGAGAACAGGCATTCACAACTCCTTACTTCTGAATATGGTTATAGGACATGAGTCAGTCTCAGTGACTGATTGATATCATTAGATATTAATCTTTGGAATATAGTAAATGGAAACAAGCTGCATCAAATATTGTAAGAGGGGTAGCAAATTTGGAACTGAGAAACCAGTAGCAGTTCTGAGACTTCAGTGAAAGTAAAACCAATTATATGTTTGTATACTGATGAAAAGACCAATGTAAGTGATCCTAGCAGTTAATAGGCATAAATATCTGCAAGATGGGCAGTGTATGTCCTTCACTGCTATTAATAATTTGATGAAGAGACAAATCCTTCCGGCTCTCAAGAACTTCAAAGATTTATGAGGATCATTCTAAGGCCTATGAATATAAGGCATCTGAAATTGAGAACTGAAAAAACACTAACAAGGCAGTGAGAGACTGATGAATGCTTCTGAAAATGAAAAATGTTGGCAATGTTCAGAGAGATGCACAGAAAATGATTTAATAATTAGTCAACAAGTTTTCCCCCAAAAACATTCAAGTGAACAAAATTGCTGTTGGATAAGAGGAAACACCACCATGTAAATGAAGAACTGGTTAAAGAGAGAGAATATGGTTAAATGAGCAATTTTCATAGTGAGAGGGATTCTAAAAAAAGCATCACAGGGATCTCTGCTGTGGCCTGTGCTGTTCAATATCTCCCTAAATGATCTTGAGAAGAGGATGAATGGGAAAATGAAAACATTTGCTCATGGTAGGCTTTCAGGATATTTAAGATGAAAGCTGACTGTAAGAAATTGTAGAAGGATCTTGTAGAATGATAAAAATGGGCAGGTAAAATTTAGTAAAGGTATTTAGAATATTTTAAACAAACCTAGCTTTATATGCAAATGGATGAGCTCTGACTTGACCATTATCTCTTGCAAACAAACAACTCACAGTTATAGTGGGTATTATTAAAACATCATTTCCACAACAATTTTGGTTTAAATTAGGTGTCAATGGCTGTTAGAAAAGGAACAGAAAACAAAACAAAACCACTATGAAAGTCTTTCTGCATCCATACCTTCATTATTGTAATTTGTGTTGTTCTACTAGACTCAAAACATGAACAGGGGAATGATCAAGGGATGATTGTGCTTCTGTATACTTCAATACATGCTTGGAGAAGAGACAACCGAAGAGGATATGGGCATCTTTAAGATCTTGAGTGGTAGAGGGGATGTGAACTGCACAGCAGTTGTATTTCTGGCTGAAAAGCTTAAAGACTTGGGATGAATTCATCAAAGAGAGATTTGCACTGAAAATGAGCTGTGGAACTTCGCTGGCAGCTCCTGGAACTTCGCTGGCAGCTCCTGGTTTACTTCCTGGCTTATTCTACACATGGTCTCTCTGAATTTTCTCCTGTCTCTAGCCTCAGTGCCTTGGCCAAGGATCCCCTACATGTGTCCTATGGACTCCAGCTGACATAGTCAGCACAGGAAAGAACAGAAATATTCTAATACATATCCATGACAAGCCCAGCCTCCTATTATAGATGGTATCCACTCCTTTAATTGCACCAAGCATTTCTTGAGATTGGGACTTGAAAGTTAAGCCTGCATAGAAATGAATGATCAAGAAAACTCCAAAAGGGCCAAGAAAAACCCATGTGTCAAAGTAGGCATCAAAGTATTTCCCTATTCATTACCTTCTTGTCATTCCTTCCTCATAACAAACACAGGTAGTATATTGTCTCGGTCTGAGACAATTTGGAGGGGCAGCGATCTCAGATGTAAGTCTCCTTCCTCTGATTCAATATCCCTGGTTCTCTCCAATACAGAGAGAGAGAGAGAAATATGCCCAGATGTAAGTGAAAAACAAAAAAACCCACAACTCTTTATCAAGAAGAATGCTAAACAACACTGATAAATTAACATTATTTCCCAGGTTTCAATATCCTCAGAGATCTGCTGTTCCTATCCAGCATTAAGTCCTCCTCTCCACACTGCAGTTCCTCATAAGATCCACCTCTTTTCCTTCTTTCTCTCCACTCACTGTTTTTCATTACTGGTCTCTGATTCTTCCCTCTCCTCTCTTCTTCAAATCCCAATTATAGATTTTCTGTCCCTGAAGTTATACTTGCTAACCTCTTCGTTTCCCTCTTCCTAAAGCCAAGCCAGAGATCTGGCACTGGATTCAAATAAGGCAGCTTCTCCATGCACATTGCAGAAAAAAGCACCTGGGGATGTGGCAAGGCAGCCCTCTTCCCATTTCCCATCACTGTCTGGGGGGCTAGGAGGCGAAAGAGGCAAGGCAGCTGCACTGCTTAGTGTAGGTGGAAACTGCAGAGATTTATGGAAGTCCAAGCTGTGATTAACATTTAATGAGCAGGAGTAAATGGTAAAAACTTAATCAAATTTGGACATATATTAATGGGAAAATGAAAAGTTCACATCTGCACAAAGGGTACTCTTTAGCAGATGTGATGCCATTACCTCAGAGTATAAAGGCACAAGAGTTTTCCAAAGAAAAGTCATCAGCTGTTACTTGCAGAATTATTCCCTCCTCCCCTCTTCCACACAGTGTCGTTGTCAAAGAAGTATTGACTTAAACTGTCCAAAAACACTCAACTAAATGTGGTGCTGTACAGTGATGATAGCCAAGGTCTGGACACCTTGGCTAACTGATGGTGCTTCCAGACATTTCATCTAATAGTGCAAGCTTTTGGCTACAATTATATTTAGCACTTTATGTTCCAGCCCTGACTAAAGTTGCAGTAATCCCAATTTACGCAGTACCATATTGCTCCTCCCAACCCTTCATGCTATTCAGGTGTCTGCATTGCTGCTAACAGGCCTGTCCCCTTCAATCAGCTCCTTGCAACACGGGAAGGGATTGCTCTGCACAGTGGCATTTTCCTACTGACACAAAACACCTTTAGCAGCAGTCAGGATCTGAAGATTTAAACCATCTGTTTACTTGGAGAACCCAGAAAAGGAAAGGCACATCCATCCTTTCAGGTCCTAGGCATTCAGTTCAAGGAAGATGAAAAGCCATATAATCCACCACGTATTGTTTGAGGATATTTGTTCTTGCACTCCCACTTTCTTTTAACATATCATCTTTTCATAAGTCAGGCTCTTTCATCAGTTTGCATTCTGCATTCTGCATTCATATTTCAGAGTACCAAACTGCAGGTGCTATTTATATCAGGCAATGACAGAGTGTTTGAAAGTGACAGCACATATGACAGGATATTGAAAACTGGCATCTTTCCCCTCTCTACCCAAGGAATACTCAAAGTAGCTCATACATTTTGGCTCATTTGGACCCGTATAATGCTCTTGTCCTACTGAGGTCAATGGTGTTATGTTAGCGGCATCTGTGCTTTTTAGGCACTAACTCGGCAGAGTACTTAAATATTTTACTTATTTATCTCATTCCTTGATCTGAGGATAATTTTGTATAGAAAAATATACTGAAATGTGAATGTATAAAATTGTAGCTAACATCATCGCTCAGCTTACAAGTGGAATCAGCTTCAGGTTATGCTGCCTCCAGAATTAGTCCTGCTTTAAGCAAAGCACATACCAGAGTGCTTCAGTGAATAGCAATAAATTATTGAATTGACATTTTCAGATTTGATTTCTGGCTTTGCAGCAGAAAAATCAAGAGATTGTCAGTTAATATGATAAATAGATACGTTGTCTTAATAATCACACTGGACTAGAAAGATCTTGTTTTTAAATATGCAAATAGAGCTGGACACAGGCATCAGTCATGGTACTTTAGAAAGGACATATCAATTTACTAGAGATCTGGGAAAAGCTGACATTATTTAATTAAGTGATAAAGCAATTATAGGAATAATAGGCCATGTGTGCATGCAAATGTAGTACTGTATTATCTTGGGTAAATCATGGATGTCACATATACAATAGGGCACACGCACATTGAGCTTACAATTTTTAACTCTAAGTCCTAGAATTCTGGTATTTTACATGTTAGAAAATAATTAAATAAAAGATAAAGCATTTATGGAGTATAACCCTGTTAAAATGCTACAAGCATTTATGGAGTATATCAGTCTTAAAAAGCTATCCATTAAATTGTTATTAATTAAACTCATTTAAATTCAGTGGAATTGTGTTGCTTCACGTAAGTGCCAGAGTGACTCACATAAAAATATGTCAGTAGTTTCTCTTCAAGGACATCAATACAATGATGTTTTTTCCCCCACTCATTGCAAAAAAATTTCAAAGTATCTGTGATCCAGGCACCTGAAGCAATGACCCCTAGAAGAGCTGCAGGGCAGATGCTGACAGGAGGTATGTTTCCCTGTCTGTGGAGCAATAGACTGGCATATCGAAGCCAGGCACGTGCCACAATAGCTAATTCCAGAGAGAGCTGTCTCATAAAACCTAGTAGGAGTCTGCTGAAGACTGCAAACATAGCAAAAGGAAAAAGGTTTGCAATAGTGTTGCACAGATTGTCTGATGTGTAGAAGTCTGGCCGCTTTCATTGAGTCAGACTTAAAATTAACCCACTTTTGTTTCTAAGAATACAAGCCTATTGTTAGAGAATATTAGCTCTGCAACTCTGAATTCTTTCTATGGTCTAAAATAAAAAAAAAAAGTCCAGCTTCATTTAGCATAGTGACATTTGCAAACTGACACATTGTGAAACTCACAGTGCCTTCTGCTGACACTCAAGAGGAAATTCATACTGTTAAGTTCATGCAACATTTGCATTCAGATAGACAAGGCTTTGGCTAGCTATTTATTTTGTTGCATGTTTAACATTAAACTCAAATCTATGGTGCACCTTTAGAGCAGTTTGAGAGTTGATTAATAAGATTAATAAAGAAGATTAATACTTCATGGCAAATTGACGTGAAAAAAGCCACGTTATATGTAAAATAGATCAACCCTAAGTTTTGGGAAAACCAATGTGCCACGTGACTTCCACCAAGGTACACCTGAGTACAATGGAGAAGCTTCAGGACCAGAGTGTTTGCCAGGCTTTTAGTTACATATTTCTATTTTTTTCCTTTGTGTGATTGGAACAAAACAAAGATGTGCAATGTCCTTGTGGCTTGAAGCAATGGCACACTTCGCATTTTGTCTGACTTTGGAGAACAATCAGTGAAGAAGCTCTGACAGACAGATATTTTATATGGTGTCATTTATTCATTTTTTTTTCCCCCAGAGCATCCATGTGCTTTAAGTCAGACACATCCCCATTCACACACCATTACTCCTCTCAGATTCGGTTTCTTCTTAGTTTTTGCTGACCTGATGGTTTTCTTTATAGCAGCTCTTTCAAAACACACTTAGACCTTCTCTATTAAAATCTTTAATCCTTCTCTGGAAAATCAGTAACAATTAGTCCTGATCTGGACTAGGAAAAAAGAGCCTGGCCTGACTTATTCTGCAGCACCCCCTTTCCAGACCCTTAAGCTGTGCCTACATGCACCTCTCTGAGTATTTTCACTCATTAAGTGATTCCAGAGCCCTAGAGAGGCTCTGCCTGTACCGCTAAAATTTTGAAGGGTTGCTAGTACGCTTTTGGCCTGGGCTAATTCACAAACACAGTTTAGGCACAGCTCAGAAACTAGCACAGAATGGGTGCCCACCACCAGGCATCTTGAATGTGGCTACCCTGTGTGTGCTAGTGGCTAAGAGAGCTTTATAGCAAGGATGGGCCCATGGTTTCCCTTCAGGGATAGAGAACAGACCTTAGCATTTCTGTTTATTGGTACGGTCACAGTATAAGTTTATTATAGCAAACTCAGTGCCAAACACCTTAAAAATCTGCATACTTTGGACTTTTATATTTGTTGAGGAACATCACTAAAGCCAACCTGCTTAGTGGTCTCAAACACAGAAGTCTTCTAGCACCATCCAGTGCCCCAGGCTTCCAAACAGCACTCTAAGTTCAATACACCCCTCTCATTCACACACAGCTCATGGTACCCCTCTTTTTCCACACCAGACATAGTTCTTTGTGCATTTCATGACACTGGTTGCATTGATGGAGCTGCTCCCCCTGAAGAGGGTACATCAGGATGACCCCCTGCCTCTCCAGACATGGCCCATCTGTGAAAGGAACTGGGTGAGGAGATCTGATTGCAAACATCACCAGAGACAACTTCTATGAAAGGTCCTAAAATAGAGCATCCATTGCATGCCTGGTGCTCTCACAGGGGTAGATTACTTGCTCATGCACCCACAATGATCCCTGGTGGTAATAGGAAGAAGCAGAATATTGCAGATGCCGTGATTTACACTACCTGTCAAAGCTGGAGATGATAAGATGGAGAATGTGACCCCCTCAGAAGCAATCCTGAGCCTACAGTCTAGGCAAAACTTTAGTGCCATCTCTCAAAAACTTCTTTTTCTTTCCCCTTGTCAGTCCTAGTTAATAGCTGTCTGAGGTGTTTGTTTCACCTTGAGAAAACAGATGTGAGCAGTGCCTGTAAACAAAATTGGGTTTATGTAATTGCAAACTCTATCAGCTCCTGAAATACAAACAGTAGTAAGAAAAAGTCACAATATCCCTTCATGTCCAGATGACTTTTTATTTCACACCGTTTGTATCTATGTATCACTGACACTGAAAAACTACTAAACCAAAGTAGGGAATTGCCCTGAGGAAGATTAAGACCTTATCATCTAGTTATTGATAGGTGTATCTACTCAAAAAAGCCCCAACAAACATCATAAATATTGAAGATTTAATCAATGTCAACAATATTTTGCCTTCAACTACCGGTGCTCATAAGCATTCTGAGTATGAACAAAAGTCTAATTGAAGATTTCACATACAAGAGTCATGTTACTTCAAATGACAGCATACGTTTCTACAGAGATTCTGTACTATGCAAAGCCCTGATCCTCCTTCCCTACTCTCTCTCTTCATGATTTTTTTTTCTCAGACAGTAAGTTGAAATCTGACAGTGAAAGCATCATATTAACTTTCAAATGTTCAGTATCCCAGTTCTGATCCCATAACAGAGACCATCTGATAGGGAGGGAAGTGTGATTTAATATGTTCATATTTGGAGTCATAGATCTGAATAACAACACAATTTTCAACAGATATAATAAAGTTCTCCACTTTGGAATTAACTTGTTTTATAAATTGGAAAGAGAAGTAGGTTTGTGACCCTGAGATTAGCCCAGTTGATTAGAGCACTGTGTTAAGAATACCAAGGTTATGGATTCCATTCCTGTATGGTCCATTTATTTGAGTCAGACTCGATGATCCTTGTGGGTCCCTTCCAACTCTGAATATTCTGTGATTCATAGATCTAAACTCACAAGTGGTTGAAAATTTCAACTAATTCACATGTGAAAATCTGTTTCTGGGTCAATTCCATAAATCTGGAAGTCAATGGCATCTCTTCCCATACAAAAGACAAAAAAAAAGCATATAACTCAGTATTATAGTTTTATACCTCTTTTATTTTGCTGGTGAATCTTTCCACACCAACAATCCCTGCTAGGGGTGAGGTAAGGTCGGGCTCCATTGTTTGTTTAGCTCGGGCCTTAATTGCTGCCACTGAAATGCTAAATAACCTCGGCACACCAGCTAAATTGCTTAAGGGAAAAGCCCATATCCCTGTAGCCACAGTTGCGGGGTGGGAAGCATAAGGCAGTGAGCCTTTCAGACCTGGGGGAGGGGGGTGTGGGAAGGGAAAAGGGGCTGGCAGTTGTTGGCCGGGAGGTGCTTGGTTTTCGAGGGCTTTCTTTACTTTTCTTTTCTTTTTTTCTTTTTTTTTTTTTTTGGAGAGCCACGCAGGGTGCGCTGGAATGGTTCGGTCTGGTTTATTTGGGATGGTTCGCCTAGCTCAGGAGATTGTGGAGGGTGGGTGGTCCCTCCCTGGACCTTTCCTTCCCCCTTCTCCCTTCCCGTGCCGGCAGCGGCCCTGCGACCCCGGGAAGTGCCCAGGAAAGGCCCCACAGGCGCGGCGACCCATCAGCTCCCCGTGCTGGGGGAGTTATAACTGCCCTGAAAGGCAAAGACCAGGAATTGTTTTCCGTGGGAGTTTTGGTAACAGAACTGTGGTTTGTTCGGTTGCGTTACATATATATATATATACACACATATATTACTAAAGAGCTGTTATTTTCTTTTCCACACCTTTTCGACTGAGGCCTCTTAATTTCGAAGTTATAACTCAGAGGTAGGTGTTTGGTTTTTCTCCTGTCCCGCCCTCCTTAGCAAGCACTTTTCTGTCTCATTAAACTAAGACACTCAGCCATTCTTCCTAAAACATGGATTATTGAGAGCATTGCATAATGCCAGGAGGCTGTTTATTAGCTTGCCTGTTTTGCTATTTTCCCGTACTTGTTCAGTACATCTGAAATGCTACATTGTGTTTGTTATGTCATTTACTACATTACTAACCAGTCATTAATGGATTCCATTTCAAATCAAACTGAGTTACCATGCTTACTTCTGTTATTGAGTTGAATTTATCTGGTGTAGTTCTCCATGAAAATGTAGAGACTGGATTCAGTTGGATTCTTTGAAGATGTGCAGAGCAGTATATTTTTGCCATACATTTCTGCAGGAATTTATCCTGGCTGGATTTTTAAGGAATTACAGCACTTAGGAGCCCGCAAGTACTTACAAATAGCACTGCTCCTGGAGAAAGTTAGTCACCTACATAAGTATTGCCAAGTCTGAGCTCTATATGTGAAGTACTAACGGTTTCAGTTACGAACTGATTGAATAACCTCTGACATCAATAGACAGATTTCTACTCAAGAGGTGTTGGGTAATATGACAGGAATTTAAATAGAGGGAGATAATCCAGCTTCTTCTTTCACGTGTATAAGCCAGTTGGTTGTGAAGACCAAGGACAAATCATCACGGCTAGGCTTCGCAAACGAAGATTTGGGAAGGGCTCTACCCACATTTGCTACAGGCACGCTGGTGGCTAAAGAGGCCAATGCGAGATAGACAAGTCCGGTTGCAAAAGGCACAGCAGAAAGACTCCTTGGATGGTATCGGCAGGATACGATTCTTTCTGCGTTGTCTTTTCTCTTCGAGAGTGATCTTATGTGCTTTCTCAAAAGCATCAGCAGCGTTATAGATGGTGTGCCTCCAGACCTCCCGACTGGAGGCCAGAGTAGACCAGTGATGAAGATCAATGTGGCCAAGGCTGAGATGTTGTTTCAGGGAGTCCCTGTATCTTCTCTTCGGGGCTCCTCTCTTGCGGCAGCTGGTGGCAAGTTCACCATAAAGCAAAATCTAAGGGAGGCGGTGGTCCTTCATCCTGCCCAGCACAGCTGTGTTCTCAGCAACATGGCTCAATACTCATAACTGCTGCCTGTTCTAGAACAGACATATTGGTCAGATAATCTGACCAGTGGATGTTTAGGATTATACGGAGACAGCGTTGATGGAAGTGTTCTAGGAGTCGCAGGTGGTGGCGGTAAAACTCCTTCTACAGCCTCAAGTGTTTAACAGTGTCGAAGTCAGATCAGCCACCCAATCTAATACAGCAAATTACACAGCTTGGTAGTTTGGTTTTAACACAACAGTTCCTGTAAACTGGTTATTCCTGGTATGAGGCATTTAATTAAAATCCAAAGAGATCAAAGTTACAAACTATCTCCATAATTTACACTGCTCAGCCTGGGTTTTAAAGCCATCATTGTTCCAAAGTGCCAGTTTAACAGTCGATCCCTATTTTAGCAATGTAAAACTTTACCACTGACTGCATGATCAGTGGGGACTTTTAAAGACCACCCTTGTATCATTACAATGTATTCTAAAAGTGGACTTTCAAAAACAATGAAAAAAAGTCCCCAATAACACTGCCTGTCATGGAGCCCCCTCAAATAAAATAAATCTTGACTTGATCCCCCATGCAGCAGCTACAAGAACCAGAGTAACCAAAAGGTGCCCTAGCAGCCCTGAAGAGGATAGGTTTATGCAGATTAAGGTGGCTGCTATAAATTAAACAAATCCCTGTTTATCTTAATTGCACGGGAGACCTCTAACACAGCTCAAAAAATTGAAGGTTAGCTCAAGACACTACATTGTTTCTTCACCTCCACCATACCCTCTGCCTGATGAGCTCCAGTCTACTGGTCTTGGAGTCACCCCACAGAAACCCATGCTGTAGTAAGAGACCTCTGTGACAGATAGATTCAGGTCCCAACTCTCCTGAGTTTAAAGATCCCATATGACCTGCACTAGTAATTCAGTAAATCTCTGAAAGGCGTCATTCTCCAAAGCATGGAAACCTCTCTGATTATTTTTCTCACAGACTACATTATTATAGGAAACTATAAAAGTGAACAAAATCAGTATCTGAAAAGCTGGTTCTTGACCTAATATCTAAATAAAAGTTTCCATTTAAGTCTAGCCTATAATATCACATACCAAATGTTCGTTTATGCTATGCAGGCCCATGTAGTCAACTCAGCACTCATGCTGAGCATCAGCCTTGCAGTGAATCAAGCTTAATATATTAACACCAGGAACTCCTCAGAGTCTGACATTAAGTTTCTCTGTTATAAGCAACACTCTTTGCCTTTCCTCTCATTTTCCCCAACTGCATTTTACAGCTTTTGCCAGTAGGCCTCTTGACCAATTATTGATTAGCATTGTTATTACTGGGATTTATTCTGGGCACAAGAAAAATAGGTAGGAGTCTATGGCAGTTACGCTCAGACAACAAAGCAAGTAGATCCTTGTGCCCTTTTTGCCCACATCAGAGCCAACTTTAGCTGTCCTACTGTTGCCAGGCTTGAGTGTGTATGGTGGTGGTGGCACCTCTCCACAGGTGGAGGGCAGACCTCTCCCAAAGGCACCAATCGCTCTCCCATTGTTGCTGGCCACTCAGATTTACAAAGCCCAGCTTTTCAAATACATCCTCACCCCCATCCTCTTACCATTTGGGGCTATGGCTGTTCAGCCCCTATCTAGTGGGACAGCAAAATTCAGTATTGAAGTTTTCAATACTGCACTGTTGGGAAAGTTGTGTATATCTCCAAATATTACTAGGTAAGGGTAGTCATGTCAATTAATGAGTAACATTTTGAATAAATGTGTGATTTATATAACTAATGGTGCATCTAGATTAATTGCAATCCTCTCTTTGAGTATACATCCCCTTCAGCTGTGTAATCTGCAGTTTTGACATTTTTCTGTCTTGCTTACAAACACTAAGATTTTTCAGACTGCCCACTTTCCCATGAGTACTTATATCTTTTAGGACACCTTTTAAAATGTCAGGGATCTGACTACTCAAAGCCTTGTTATGTGGCCTTGATTGCTTTCTTTTTGTTGGAAATTTTCTATATTAGCGATCTACTTCACCATGAAATACAACTGTATTCTGTACACTGATGCTTGGATAGCAATCACTCCACCCCAGAAAACTAACAGGGAAGAGTTCAAGATGTTCTCCTAACTTCTTTCAGGCTCATGATCCTCACACTGTAAGAAGGAGAAAGTAAGGAAGTGGGTAGAAAGGGCAGGTACTAGTGCTACTTCTCACAGGTGGAAACATGATGTGGTAGGATACCCACACTGACAGCACAGTCAGCAAGGAAATGCTCATTAAAACCGTAATGCTCTGCTCCACGAGCAAGTACATCCAGTTTACCAGTTCCTTGGTGACAGAAAACAAGATCAAGCAACAGGCTCTTTCTCACAGCTGTGTCATTCCAGAGGAATCTTTGGTGACCAGACACAGAATCACAGAGTTTTTGAGGTTGGCAGGCACATCTAGCCGTTGTCTTATCCAGTCCCTTTCTGAAGCAAGGCCACCTACAGCCACTTGCTCGTCCATGGCCAGGCAGCTTTTGAACATCTCCAGGGATACACCAGCAACTCTTCCTCCCCTTCTTATGAGAAAAGCTCCAAGAAAGGGCTTGCTGAGCAACATCACACAGGGGAAGGTGGTTCCCCATCAAACATTCAGGTCGGCCTGATCTGTGAAGCGAGATTCAAACACATGATTTAAATGCTCTAGGTAATCTTGTTTATTGTTTGATAACAAGAGTCAGCTTGTTTCAAGATATTTTCCTTGCTGCCAAATCTGTTTGGCAATATTAGGGTCTGCACACTTCTTCAGCTTCTACTAGTGGAGTCAAAATGCACTTCACACTACTCCAGTCTTTATTTGCTGGCTACCACCTGGTTTCACAAATCTTTCGACTCCCAGTGTTGAGAGCACAGGAACTCTCCCATTTTGGTTTTCGTATGTTGCTTTGTGATTGGAGTTACAGAAGAGACAAGCATTTAACTTGAGCTTTGAAAACTCCTACATGGGATTTTACAGGGAAGGACAGCGCATTTAGTTGCCTTCTCAAGCATAGTGTACCAAAGTTTCTAAAATATTAATCTTACCACTATAAGAGCATCCTCTAATGAACATTATTCTTTTCCTTTTATAAAAAAGACTGAGCAAGACTCCTTATTTCTGCAAAATCTGTGCTCTGGTTAAGTATATTGTTATAAATATATTTGCTTACATTATTTTTACATCTTTTATCTGGTAAGAAAAGTATATTAAGCCTTCAACATACAAGGCACTTTAGGTTAAAGAGGTATGGAAATACAAACCAGTTATGGTTAAAAAGATAAGAAAAAAACTTAACAGGGCTGAACCCAGTTAACACAGTGACACTACAATGTTATTAATACTTCTGTGAATTGTTTCTGAGAGCAGTATCATTAACTTGTCTGAAATTTATGGATTTTCTTCTATTAAGAGGATTGGCTTCCTCTGCCAATTGCTGTTGTAGGGCCATTGACAGTGGTCTCTTCTTACACTTCTCTTACAGGGAACCTGGTGAGCCCTATGAAACATCATTTCCATCAGATGTAGCTGGTTGTTGTCCTCATTTTGCACGGAGGTGACAAAGCTTCCAAAGGGCAGGCAGATGGCAGCCTAGACAAGGAATCCCTGAGCATCCTAAGCACCTGCCCAATGGCCCAGCCATGAGCTCAGGATGCCCTTAAGACCCTTATGTAGGTAGTTGAGCAGCAGCAGCACAAATATCAATGACTTGTTCATGGTAACGCATTTCTTTTTTCTTTCAAGTATAAGGGGGGAAAACAATAGAGAAAAAAAGGCAGAGGATGTCCCCAGGCATACACTGAAGGGACTCTTTTCTGGAAAATGAGGACTTTCAGAAACCTGTTTGACCTTCTATGGGAAAAGGCCAATGTGACCCTGGGAGCACAGAAACCCTTCTTCACTCTAACAGTCTAAGCAGTCCCTTACAAATCTTTTATGGACAGGCAGCCAGACAAACCAGTTTTGGCTTGTTCAGGCCTTTTGAATGGAAATAAATTCTTCAACCTCTCGTATCAATGACAGAGCACTTACCAGCCTGAATATCTCATAAGTGTATAGCTTGTGTTAAATCGCCCTCTAGAGGACACAAAATAGAGGCAACAGAATGAAGAGCTGGAAACCAATTTTAACAAATTTTTTTAAAAGCAGCAATAGTACCACAGTAGTGCCTTGCTGTTCTTTCAATAAATCAGGAAGGAAATTTCACTGTACAATCACCCTTTGTTCCATTTTGCTGAAGGGCATAAAAATCATGTACTACAAAATAAAAGTGTGTTGTAGTTCCAAGATGACGAGGCAGATCTTCATGGATCAAAGGTGGAGTTCTATTTTTCAGACAGGGAGCTGCATTCTTCATTTGTAATGAAGAGATGCAGAAGAGAGCAGGATGAGTTTTTTAATTAGAAATGGATTGCTAGTGATGCAAATCAACTCTGTTGCTTCGGTCCCATTCAATTCCAAGATGGCACTTTAAAGCTTTATTTCTCATCATGCTTAATTGATAGGCTCTTGCAAAAAGAATCCCTAGAAAAAAAATCTTTAATTATTGCAGCCCTTTGCTCTTGCAACAAGAATTTGACAGATGCCTATAAGTTTTCCATTTTATGGAAAGTTGTCTTTAAATTTGAATGGCTATATCCCTTACCCAGACCTTTTCACCCTTACCAAGCCTGCCTGCCTATATCAAAAAGAAACAAAGAGCATTATTTATCTTAGGGGTAAAACATGTGATAAGGGTCATCTGCTTTCAGCAAAAAAGATAAGTAGCCAATCAAAGAATTTTAGCCTTCTGTCACACTAGTGAAAATGTAACATGTAAGAGCAAGTATTTGGGTGAATGAAGGTGGTGGGGGGGGGAAAAACAAGGAGAATTTAAAAGGTCAGGCATCTGGAGGAAAATTCATCCCTACTGAAAGTTTACTGTAATGAAGTTTTATAGGAGATGATTTTGGCTCCTTCTTTTGGGAAGCCATAAGGAGTTATATTATCACATAAGGTAAAACAATGCATTAGTCATTATTTATTATACATATTTAGGAAACCTCTTAATCCTTTAACATAGTATTCTGGGGGGGGAGGGGGGAGAAAAACAATTCCAGTCATTCCGGTCACTATAGCTGCAAAGATATGCAAACCACGGCTATTTACCAAAATAGCAGTGACAACATTTCTGTAGATTGCAAATGAAAAGACGGAAAAATGAGAGGAAGTTGGAGAACCAAAGGTCTCTGATATGACATAGCAACATTAGAAATTTCCTGGATCACAGTGATACCTTCCCTGGGCACCTGCCCTACCTTTCTGATGGATATTGCTGGCCCCAAGGTAGGGAAATCTGATGCACTATTAATTAGTTTCCAAATTGCTGTAAGTTTCCATATTCAAGTAAGGTGATTCCTCTTTCAATGCACCTTAACATAATAAGCTGAAAGCACATATCAGTCTGCTTCCTCAGTATTCATGGGTACATCCCTTCAGGGTCCTATGTATGTCCAGTTTGCTTTAGTATTTTCCATCCTGATCATTATCCACCAAAGAGAAGACAACCTTGCTCCAGACTTTCCCCCTGATCTCTGCAGCCTGAGGTTAGTTGCAGCTATGCTGTTATGCCGTCCCTTTATTTGGGAACAAAGACCTGTTTTAAATTGCCTCCCTCCCCCACCTATGTGAGGAGAGGAATATATCATCTTGAAACTTATAACACTAATTCTAACTATAACTCCAGAGTCCACAGTTTATTTTGAAATAAACTTATATTTGTAATTACTCCAGTCCTAAGACCCACAGTAACAAAGGGCAGTTGACATCTACATACCTATACCTAAGTATTTATAAATGCTTGAGAGCATATAAACAATACAGAAAGAGAAACGTAGTGAGAATGTAATCCCATAAGTCTGGTGCACAAGACACACTTATTCACATCACATCATATTCTTATGATGCATGAGAATTGCACAATAATTTGATGGGTGCATTTCTAGAATTGTATATAGTATCTCTCTGCTGCCTCTACAGATTACAGATAGGGACAGTGTATTAGTATGGGCATGAGAAAAATGAGTTAAGGCATTCATTTGACAAAGAACTAAAATAGAACCATAATATCAAATCAATGTAAGCTCCTGTAGAAAATGCATAGTAAAAATGTTATCAATTTAGGCTTACTCATGACTTTGCTGTAAAGCTTTCAAGTTTCCGCACAGGCTGATTTGAGTAAGAACGTCATATTACGAAAATGGAGCTTAGCTTTATTTGAGACATTTCATCCAGCATTCTCCTTTTAGGAACACATTTGTTGGTGCCTATCATTCTGCAAAATGAGCACCCTTCAAAATGTTTCACAAGCTGCAGGTTCTTTCAATGGGTTTGAGTAGAAGCAGTTCTATCATGGCCACTCATTGCCATCCTCCATGTGCTCACCAGGTTCTAAGAGATCATTTAATGTATTAATATTTAGCATTATTTAAATTCTCTCAATAAGTAACCAAAAGAGTGCCATTACCTTCAAGAATTGTGAAAAAAAGTGAAATTTTGGGGAAGAATATGGGGGATCTGGAGTTATTGTAATGAGGAGGAACTGGCTTTGTTGGGTAGAAATTTGCAGAAAATAAGGCTTCGATCATTCCACTTGCTGTGATGAAGAATCTCATCCTGTGCTTCTAGCTCCTGTCATTTTCTGTCAGTCTCAAAAATACAGATGTAAGAGGCACATCTATTTGTTGGTGCAGTTCTGTGACCACAACAAGGTGATCAAAAAGCACAACACCACTGAATGGGTGTCTCTGTGCCCCCATGCACTTCTACCACATCAGGTTCAGTAGGGATGAGCTGAGTTTGCTTGCTGATCTGCTTAGAAACTAATCCCACTGAAGTCTTAGTTGAGGCATGCCTGAAGCACTGCTTGAGCTGATACAAGAGCAGCGATGGGAACACGCACCGAGGTAGCTGGGACAATAACACCCTGCAATTAGACTACCTTTAGTCAATCATGAAACTGCAGGGCTAATATACAGAGAAAAAAACAACAGTTCTAAGCACCAAAGAGCTGCATTGCTCTTGTTCAGTGACTATGGGTAGAGATTTTAATTCTTGAGCCGTGGAGTCTCCCATTGAAAACTGTTTCTCATCCTCTGGAAGAACTCTCTGAATTACAATACCATAGGTCCTGCCTTGTGCTGAGCCAAGCACAAGAGTGAAGTTTGTCTGCTTGCGTAAAACAAATACAGGTTGCTGCACTAACCAGGCATGACAATAATATATCTGTGAAAAGAAAACGATCTACTCAAATTAACTATATGCCAGCTTTCTCCTGACATCCTTTTAAGAATAATACTACACTGAGAGGACACCCTTAGAGCAACACAAAATGCAAGCACATAAGAAATCAAGATCTGAGGTTTGTTGTACATATCATTCCTATTTTTAGATGATGGTCCAATCCAAGGAGACTGTTTATCAACAAGATGATAGAATGTGTCTTGAAAGGGACAACACACATTTGTTACTGTGGTACGGTGGGTCTGCTGTAAATCATGCAGACTAACAAACCAGCCAGCAGCAGTAGCTCATGCATACTGGGCATTTTTAAATGGGCAGAGTAAATCTCTTGTCAGAGATGTCAGAGATAAAACACACTTCATCACCTTTCCCCTTCACTGAGGGAAATCAGGAAGAACAATAACAGAATATTCATCTAGAGAAATGTCTCTGAAACAGATGTTGAAGGACTGATAATAGCAGATGTTTGCAGAGCATTTTATAAACAGCCTGTAGAATCACATGAGAAACTAAAACATTATAGCTTGTAAGCCTATGCATACACTTAGCTCACATAGAATAAGTGTGAATTACTAAGTGCATTTTTTTCAATTTTTACTCTTCTCAACTGCATTCTCCCAGCGGCAGAAACAAATACTATGCTATATTCCACTGCATTATGCCAATACTATTGGTAGTATTGGTATTGTTCCATATCTTCACAGTAAAGTGTGAAATGACCTTGAGACATTGAGATTTTTCCTCTAGGTCTGTACCATCTCTCAGTCCTATCATTTCTAGGGTAGCTCTGCACTGACAATGTACAAGAGTACTGTGAGAAGCTCCCTGCACTTCAGGTATACCTTCCACCACAAGAATATTATATTTATTTATGTTCTTTGTTACCCCTGCAACCAGTTTTGTCCACTTCTTTATCTGAGAAGTGTAGAACTGTTTACAGCTGTGGGGTCTCCAGTGACAGGGCAGTGCCCTATCTCTTATCATCCCTCTTTGCTGTGTCCCACAGACACCTGGTCAATTAGAGAAACTGCTTCATAGCTAGATGTTCTAGGTTCACAAGGATTCCCAAAATTACAAACACTGAGACATGAAGAGTATAAACAAAGCAATTTTATTCTATTACTTGTGACAGCAATTAATACATACTGACCCCTGGATTTCTGAAAAGCCACTGAGCAGGAGAAGGAGATGGAGCATGGTGCTTGGCGAGAAGGGCAGGTAGGCCATGCACCTTCAGGGTGTCCTCTGGATCAAAGCAGTGTTCATCTCATCCTCCTCATCCATCCAACCCAGAACCACATCTTATATCCCCCTCATAGTTGTGGAATTTTCCAACTGCGACATCGGCTCAGGTGTGGTCAGGGTGCGAACTGAGATCACAGTTGCTTATGATACCAACTCCGTGCCAACAATGGCTCTGTTGTTTTTCTCCCAGAAGTCAAGTTCCCACCAGTTAACCTAATCTGTTGTTCTTCTTTCCAAGGTTCAGTTCCCAACAGTGAAACTATACAGTATTTTCCCACGCCGCATTGATGAGCACAACCACAGACCAACTATGGCAAGGCCTCAGATGCAACTCAGGTCCCTGACACACTAGACCAAGTGAAACCAAGCTACAGGCATGCCAAGAAAAGCTCAGACAGAGCAAGCCTGACAAACCACAGCCATGCTGCCTTGCAGATTCAACGCAAAGATTATGGTCTGCTACCTGAGAACAGCAATCTTGTGCTGCAAGGACAAGGCTCTCAATTCTAGATCTGTATCTCCCGAATCTGCCCTTCCTCTGAAAAAAAAATAAAAATCATCCTTCTCTAGTAAGCAGATCAAGTCACCAGCATTTAACTTTTTTTTCTGGAAGTAACTCACTTGTTCCCTGCCTGCTGGTATCTCACCCAGCAACTCCCACCATTTAGAGGACGATTGCACTATGATCACCACCCGTCTGCAGCCACACAGGGGCTTCTAGGGCAAGCCAGCGTGCCTACACAGGGAGTCCCTTCCTGAGAAGCAGAATGAAAGAAGAGGATCAGATCCTCATTCAATATCCATCAGCAGAACTTCACTGAGATTAATGACAACAAACTTATGACAGATGTGAGAACTATTAAAAATGCTTTTGTTTGTGTACAGCAGGAATATTTACTTGTAATTCTACCTTCTCAGAATTCACTATTTGAATTCTTTGAATCATGTTTGAATTTACAACTGGACATAAAGGGCAGTTTTCTGGTCTCCTAGTCAGTGCTCAGGAAGGGAATAAGCTCCTACAGAACCAATGGTTTCATCCTTATTGCCTACACATTTGCTGAGCAGAAACATGGTACCCTCTGAGCATTTGAAATCCTTATGGGAGTCCTCAGTGCCTCGCACAGATCTAAGGAAGTAAGGAGGGGGAGAAGAGGGTTTTGAACACTACACAACTAAGTTCTTTGACATTTGGGATTTGAAACCACAGGTTTTCTGTTTTGAGTCAGGCATAAAAAAAGTAATTAAAAATGTTCAGCTAAAATGGCAAAATGTATGCAAACTTGTGACTGTTTCTGCCCTCAGATGACTCACCTCTTTCCTTCTCATAGTGCCCTGGTTATCGCTGTTTTGCCAAATAAGAAATTATCCACTCAGATTAATAATTTTGTCACATCTAGGCATGCTAATTAATAACTCTGAGCTGCTATTACCTGCTCAATAGCCTTCATAGCCCAAACTGCAGTGTTGGGTGTCTCACTTTGCTTACCTCCGGAGAACTGCATGAGGATGCTGGATGTATGTGGATCATGCCCACGCATATTAGAAGTCAGTGTTTAAATATCCCATTGAACAACTTGATCTGTCATTAGAATGAAGAAATAAAGGCCTCAAAATTGTACATCCTTGATGTCAAGACCAAATTATTTTAAGCTGCAGCCTCACTCTTAAACTGCAGCTTCACAAAGAGACTGTGAGATGAGGCATGGCTTTATAGGCATTGCAGTAATATATGACTTAGCAATGCAAGATAATGAGTTTCATATTTTTGATTCTGAACCACTACTTTGGCAACAAAGCCTAATGTTGCACTGGGGTCATGACAACTAAGCAACCAGACTTAGTTTACCTCTGCACCCAGACATTAGGGGGTTGAGGTGGAAAACATTATCTTTCTCTGGGCAGTGAAATCTTAAACTGTTTTCTGTAGCAAGACTTCTACAAAAGAGGAAGGATAAATGTCCTTGCCCCCTTTTCCGACCATATGGACAAGGTTTGGACTAGCAACTTTTTGAAGTAGAAAACTCCTCGGACTGAGGTGGGGACCTGGAAGACTGTAGCCACTCTATGATTCTACAAATGATGGACTGTAAGAGTGGCGGAATAAGGCTTAAAGGAGTAAGACTTACCTCCCCACCCCATCCACATGCTTTCACTTTAGATTAATAGCCACTAAAAAATGCCACTGATACATTTATACAGCTAACAGCAAGTGTAGTGAAGGCTACATTGCCAGAAAAAGCACCAGTGTTTGGCTGCCTTAACCTGTGCATTCTGTGCATCCTGTCCACAGAGAAGCTCTCCCCTCTGGAAATACATTCTGCTTCCTGGGACCTCAAGGCACATGGAATCAGAACGGTTTGGGTTGGAAGGAAACTTAATGATCATATAGTTCCAAATCCCTGTTGTGGGCAGGGACACCCTTCACTAGACCAGGTCACTCTGAGCCCCATCCAACCTGGCCTTGAACACTTCCAGGAAGGGGACATCCACAGCTTCTCTGGGGATGGGCTGATTTCTCTGCATGTGCAGCAATCCACTGGCTGTGGAGAAAACCTGGCAGATACCACCAGTTCTCTGGCAACTTTGTCCTGATAAAGGACTTACTGCAGATAAATCCATAAAGACAGATTAAGAGCCCTGCCATGGGAAACCTGCAGGCCAGGTTAAAAACTTAAATTAATTAATTGATAGGAGAACATTTTTATATTTTTTTGCAAATGTTTTATTTTTCTCTTATGCAGAACTGCCTAACCTTTCTAAGTATATTTTAAGATTGCAATAATGATATCTATTTAAAAAAGCTACAAACTCTGGTGCATTTTAATGTATGTTAATTTTTTATGAGCTCGATAAGTATTTCAGTTTAAATGCCTGGTATTTGAAACATAAGAGGGGATAAACACAATGTACTAAAATCCCTCTGGCATTAAAAATTTTATTATCTATGGATCTATTTAAGTTAATAGGAGTTTTGGCTGAGTTACAAGTGAGTAAAGGTTGTAGTCATAACTATTTAGATACAAAAGTAACCACAGCGGTAGTGGATCAAGGGTTGGACTTGATGATCTCAGAGGTTCTTTTCCAACCCAGCTGATTCTATGATTCTGATGGTAACCTAGGATGACAGAAAGCCTGTACACGCATTTGGAATGTTAAATGCCGCATTAAGAGTGACAAAATATTTTAACGATGAAATAAGACAAAAAAATCACAGTAAGCTGGGCCTCTTCTATATTGCTTATTCTGAAGTAACTTCTAAAATTTGAAGTGTCTTTGCATAACCTCAGACTGACAACAGAACCTTACTTAATCAAGCACTTCTCCCTCAGCTTCTGAATGGGTAAATCAAAAGTTACAGTTGGCAATAAAGGTTATTTAACTTCTATTCCGTACTCTTTGTACTGCTGGGATGCCAGGGAAGCTGAAATTGTCTATAACTCCCATCAACAAACTCTAACATTGCCCAGGGGAGACCTCAGGCAATAGTTTTATCCCATACTGCCTTCCCCATAGCCTTGTCGTGGCGGAAAGACAGGGAAGACCTGTCCTTCACAGCAAATGCCAACAATCAACAGAAGGTCTTTGTGAAGCAGTAACCTAAAATGAGCTAGATATACATCATATATCACAAACTTACATACTATATGAACATATTGTGTACAGATAGATACATATATGTATACATGTTATGCAGTGTGTAAATATATGACATGTATAATACACTGTATATAATACAGTGTAAAGTATACACTATATTTTGCTAATCTGTATTATGAGAGTTCTGAACACTGACATTGGTATAAAAATGTTCCAAGTTTCTTTGACTGCCGACAACACTCCACCATTCGTTATCCACTTTCTTGGGCGAGACCAAGAATATTAAATAAGATACAAAAACTTACAAACCTTTATTTTACATTACTCCCAAATCAATGTCGTTCACTTTTTCTACCCACTATTAAATTTGTTTTTTGGACTAGCTTTTATTTCTAAAACAGTGCTCTTCATCAAGGCAGGGGTCCAATGGAAATGCACTAATCATACCCTAAACCCAAGAGCTGCACCTCTTCTGTTGGTTTCACCTGTTAACTTTGTAGCTGTGCCTGAAAACCCTGACCAGTTATTCAGCATGGTGTGTATTCATCAGAAAACAGTATTGCATACTACTCAGTGTGGGGCTGCATGCTATATCTGAACTGATTTTTTGTGAAATTGTCCAGTATCTGTTTGGCCAGTAAGGTCCATTGACAGTACTGTAGGCACTTTTCTCATGTGAAAGTCAAATCTTTCGTGCGTACTTTTGTATTTGAATTATGATATTCTACAAATTCTGATTGAGACAGATATATATGAATGCTGTACAACTGCATTAACAATTAAGAAACATTTGCATATTTTTAACTAACGGTTTTATGTTAAAGTCCTTTTTTTTACCCCTCAATGTCCAAATGTAGTAGTTTTTTGTTGAAGACAGATTTTAAAAGCACTAAAATCCTTAAAGACTGAGGAACAGGAGAGAATAAATGGCCAAGCTTAAAGACCATACAATTGTATAGTTCTATTTTTTGAGAGAAATTTCTGCTCAGCAGCATTTTGGGGATGCTTTGCTTGGAATTTCAGAATCTTTTCAGATACTCTTCCTTTGCTGGTGATCTCTGGTAGCAGATGGCTAGAGCACTGACTCTTATTTTTAGGAATATATATGCTAACCCAAATTAGTCTGTTGTCTCCATTCTGGTATTTCTCAGTGACGTAAGTTTTGATTAAAAGTCTAGTAAAGTCAGTTGAAGGATTTCTAATACCAGCAGATTCTGAGCGAATGTATTTGTAAACCGAAACATTTCTATGTCTTCTCCTTCTGCCCCATTCTCATACTACACAAATAACATGAAGCAGGTTTCCATTTCATTAGTGAGAATTATTGTTGCAGATTTTGTTTACAGTCATTGTTTCACAATCTCCCATGTAATTCTTCTTGCTGATTTTCCTCCTTGCATTAGTCCTCCAATCTCTGTACAGCCAGTCAAGTACGCTAATAATCTGCATTATTTATGGTTTCAGTGCTGTTTGAAGGAAGTTACTCTGTCACTAACCATGGTAGGTTGCTCTGGGCAGGCAGCCTTCCAAGTGTCTGGAATTATATTTGACTCATGTTTTCAAGCATGGATGAGATTCAGGATTATTAATTTATCCCTCTCAGGATCTATCTTCAGAACCTTTTTAAGCTACCATCTGTAAATGCTATAAGCAAATAATGTTTTTTACTTGCTAATATGATTTAAACACACATTTTTGATGTAAGGCATTTCACAGGTTTTCTCCTTGGACATTGTTTTTTGCACTGTTTAAACAATTCAAAACTGAAGTCTAGACACAGAGAGCAGTTTAACTCTTTATTGCTAAAGCTTAGTTGATAAATGAAAGTTACTGACTCTACATTGTCCAGACTGGTTATCTCTGGACAGCACTGGCCTATATGCCTCCCCATGCTGCCTCCAGTGCCACAGGACTCTCCTCGTGCACTGCAGCATACCCTGTGCACTGGTAGCTGCCTGCACAAAATGCAAACTTTTCCTTACACAACTCAAGACATGCCCAAACTTTGCCATGCGTAAGAATGAGCATTTATAGGAAAAAACCCCAAACCTGTGGGAGGGTCACTAGCACTTCAAATTGATTTCTTCTGTTTTATTAATCACTACTGACCCTTACTGGGGGCACAATTTCCTGGGGCTGGCAGAAGTGGCCTTCTGTAGAGCAGCCAGCCTCTTCAATGTGGTTCATTAACATAGTTAAAAGTCAACTTTTATGATCATCATTTCAGAAACTTTGATACCTATAAATCATTTACGATTACTGAGGAGAAGGTCATGCTTAAAAATTAAATAAGCCCTTTCACACAAAAGAATCTGTTACTACTTCATTTGTTTCAGGCAAAGTGCACATTTTTTTAAACTGGATTTCTTTGAAGAGCCAGCTGACAACTGATAATTCAGTTAGATTCAATATTTTTCTAAGAAGTTACTTTACAAACACTTTTCCTGGTTTTAATCTTTTCAAACTATACTTAACTGTCTGCTTTATGAATAGTCAGTATGAGTTTATGGGTCTGCTGGGCCATAAAATAAAAAAGCAGTGTCACAAAGACAAAATGCAATGCAGCGCTCCACAGCCCATACTCACATGCTTTTTAATGCCAGCACTCTCCATACTTCTTATTTTAGTACTTTGCACTTCTACTCCCTCAAATTTTCCCCCAGAGTGCTGTACTGTATGGTGCTGTTCTTTCTTCTGTTCCTTGCTTTCAGCATCTCAAATCAAAACTGCTGTGAAAGAGAGACATCAGACCTCTTGGCCAAAGGGCAAATTAAGAAATTGGTGGTGAAGTTCATAAGGACCAAAATAATCATAAGGGTAAGAAGAAGAGGAAAGAAGTGTTGGGGAAGATCACCAAGCATATCTGGCCAAGAATCACATATGAAAATCTGCCATCTCCCACTGGGGACTGCCAGGCCTCCCTCCTTCCACTCCACTCCTTATTCCACTGCCTGGCATTTTCTGTCTCGTATAGGAAACAGAGACTAGTAATAGACTTCACTGGGAGGGGACTGCTAAGTGAAAATGAAAAGCAGATCTCATTTATACAAAATAGGATGGAAAATCACCTTACAGAAAGAATGTGAAGAGGCTAAAAATGCAGCTAAAATTTCTTTCCCCATGGAAAAGTTTTAAACAATACCAAATAACTCTCTCCAAGTGAAGGAAATATAAGCATGTAGCAGAGTGGACTTCAGGGTTTGTAGATTTATATTTCTCTTTAAAGAGTAATTACTTGTGGGTTTTATTTGTATTTTAAAATGAACAGAAAGTTCCACTTTGCAAGCCTAGCTTTTCCGTTACTGTGCTGAACAATATTAAAATAATAAAATAATAATTAAAAAATATTAAAAGCTGTTAAAACCTTTCTGAGCGATCAAATGAGACTTTGATCCCTACAGCTGAGAGGCCCTTGAGTAAGCTTAAAAGTAAGCATTTATTTTTGTGTGACTAGAGTGTGCAAAGCCTTGATAGCATAACACACTAAGAAGACAAGAGTGAGTGGATGAGGGAAACTTATGTGAAGGGGGCACTGACATTCTACTTCAAGACGTGCAAGCATTGGCAAATGTAACAACTTTAAATCTCATTACCCCTTTCTGTAGTTTCTCTTAGTGAATTTTTTATTGTAGACAAAAGAAGTAATCTCTGTTTCCATGAAATAATGCACCTAAAATCTCAACAAGCAGTCTGTAGTTCCCCAGTTTCAGTGTGATTCTGCTTACAAGGACATATGAGGTTTGTTTCTACTTCATTGAGATCAGGATTAAATTCAATTTTTTCTCTATACATTCTAATTTGGAGAAAGCATAAAACCAAGACCACATTTCTTGAATATGGCCTATAAATGCGTGACCTATAAATGCTTATAAGTGCATAGTGTTGTATTATCAAGGCATGTAGAAAAGATTAGCTGTAAATCTGTGTTGTTCCATTAAAAATGTCCTTTTACAAGTGCTGCAAATCACTGAGGAGTGAGGTGGGAGTGCCCTCTTGTGTTTACAGAGAAACAGTCTTAATGGTTATCCTGTTCGAAATCATAAAGTGGGGAAAATTTATCCACTCAAGCATCCGTCTCCCAGGCTGGTTGTGGGTCAGGTGTACACGTCTGATCATCATTGTAAAACCAATTGCTCACGAATTCAAACAAGGTTTCAGCTTCTTGTCTTGTCATGCAGCATCCTGCAGCACATTTCTCCTTCACCGGCTCTTCTGCTGCGACCTTCAGGAATCCCTGGCTGTGCACAGTCCCACAGCCCTGTCCTATGCAGGGTGTGGAGAAACTTGGGCAAGAGCCTCTCTGCATGATATTCCCTTCTAGGGCCTGCAAGATGAGTCCTGCATTTGTTGAGAAACGTGGATATAAAGTAGGATCAAGTTACTGCAGCTCCTAGCGTGGTCTGTGGTAACTCAAACTGGGGAGACAGGAGGAGAGGGATGTATGGAGCTGGATCTCCTTCTAGACTTCCAGAAGGAGAGAACGTGAGTAATCTCTTAGTCTGCTTCTCCCAACAAACAGTCTGCTGGGCTGGATAAGGTTTTCAAACTCTATGACACTCCTAGTACAATATGTATCCATCATGCTAAATCTATTTTGTTTTACCCCTTACTTGCATGTAAGAGACAAACCCTACAATCAAGCTGTGCCACAAACTCCCAATGCAGTCCATGAAAACTGCTTAAACATGCCAATTAACTACAAGACCTTGAAGAGAAATGAAAGGTGTCAATTAACATTTCCTTAACTGAGATCCCCTCCTCTCTTCATATCTACTTACACAAGACAAAGTGCATGTTTGAGTAACTTGAGTAAAGAGAAAGAAAAAATAAAGAAAGAAAAATGAAAGAAATGTGACAAAGTAGTTGTTTAAAATACTGTGTTGGCCCAGTGAACTATAATAGTTTCAAGTAGATTACCTGACACAAGACAGCTGAAAGCTGCACTGATGAGCTTCCTTCCTCAACAGTACTCAAAAAGTTTCTGTTTTGTTCTTAAACAATAGAGCACCATCATCAGATTTTTTTTTTCATTCAGGTGATACAATTTATAGCACGCTGTAGCAGCTTCTGAAGCTTCAGAAGAGGCTGCTGTACAGCAGCCTCTGTACTTTAGAGGAGTACAGAATTGGTTCACAGCTCCTATTGAGTTCAGCAGAAAGGCTGTATCATGCAGAATCCGTGGATCAGTAACATTTGTGTCACCTGGCTCTGTATCCAATGTCAATAAAATGCTGACTGGGGGCTCTTTCCCATATGGGTGCAATGTCAGGAATTGCCAGGGGGGCTGAGTGGGATGCCCACAGCAGTGGGCTGCTTGCTTTGCCCAAGAACAGGTACTGGCGAGACCTTTTTATATCTTGCACAACATCACAGGCTTCCACCTAGGAGCTGCTCCAGATGAGGCTGAGCCAACTGCTCTTCCCTGGAGGCATGTTCTCTGATCTGATCACTAGCCTCTCTGAAAACTTCCCCAGCATTGCTTTTTGAGGAGGAATAGAGAGTCTCCACAAGTGCATCTCCTAGTCATCCATTCCTGGCTCCCAAGAGGGCCTGGCTCAGGGATTGCAAAGGATGCTGACAGGAGTATACCTTGCGACTCTGGCAGCAACTGGAGATTAAGGAGCACCAGAGGATTCATGTCTGTAATAGGACTACAGCTCAAGATTCAGACTTCACTTTGCTCTGCAAGGGTTCTGTGTTTAGAAATTGTGAGCGCTCATTACCTCTGGCAGAGGAATTTCTTCATGTCACGTGAACTGCATAAAGAAATCTCATCTGCCTATTAGCTGCATATTCTGTAGCCAAGCAGAGCATATTCCCAGTGCTGACAAGGAGTGTCACCCTTGTCCCATACTTTTCCTACACAGCTTAAGTAAAACCGAGGATGAGAAAACAAGGTGGTCTTGTCTTACTCTACTGTCTGCTGTTGACCAGGCAGAGAGAGCATGAAACTTCTGAAATGCCCAGGTCTTTCCCCCTGTTGCCCTGTGAGCCTGGGTGAGCTCCTTTGAGTTTTGGTGAAAATCCAAGAGAGCACAACCAGGCAAAGCAGATTAGAGCATCAGAGGGCCTTCAGCAGGAGGTATCTTGTCTGAACACTTTCATCATAAAAGAAGGACACAGCCTCAGCTGTGTCAGGAGGTCAGTTACCAGCTCCAGCCAAGAATATCAGGACAGGGAATGTGTCCTTGTGTTCATGGTAAAAATTTACAATGCTGTGAACTTCCCTTCTAGGAAGTTATCAATATATTAGTTTACCTTCTCTACAAGTTTACAAATTATTTACACAGCTGAAATGGCTTATTTGGGTTTTAATTAATAGTATCATGGTTATGGGATTAACTATGTTGCCTGCCTCTTTCTGTTCTTTACAAATACAGACTCCTACCTTCAAACACTAAGCACATTAATCTGATATATCTTAGGGCAGAGCATCACAATTGCATTGCTCATTAGTAGGACCAGTCATAAAGGTACTGCTCTGAATATCAACTGTCCCTTTAATTTAATTGTATTTAGATAGAGATTATTTCTTCCTTACAGTACAGGAGTAAATATCAGCAAAGAGGAGAAGAACAGACTTCTTAAACATCAACTATTGTTTATTTTAATGGTAGAATTCTTGCATTCAGGCATAGTTAAATAGCAAAATAGCATTTTGGATGGATCAAACGTGAGGTTTCACATCATATTTATAGCAGTCTAAGCGTTAGTTGCTGTCAGGGGACATCACCCGGCACAACTCTTCCCCAGCCCAGGGCTTGTGTTCCCACCATTTCCTTTCTGTTAAATCTAGTAGCTACATGCTCACAATGTGAGTCACCACAGGTGGCTGATTTGCTAGAAAACTAAAGCTAAAAAAAAGTTACTTTCTATTGCACCAAGTAGTTGCTGTAGCAGCATGTAGTAGCCAGTAGTAGTGACAGGAGAGGAGGAAAGAATGAGGTAATCCCTTTTAGCAGGAGCTGATAAGTTCTACTTAACTGTGAAGTTAAAACATATTTATAGAAAATGCTATTTGATCTCTCCCTGTATGAGAAAAACTGAGCTGCTAAGAGCAAGACACACTCACAAAACCTGCTAAGCTATCCTGGAAAACTTACTGTTTTTAAAAACAAGACAACATGGAAATAGAATTCTACAATAAAGGAACTGAGAAACACCTGTGTCTATGCAAACTTCATATAAAGAAAGACTTACGCAGCATCCAAAGTGAAGTCCTGATGCAAAATCACACCTATTAAAATTAATATATTGGCACAGTAGCTAAGGTAGTTACACTTTCCTGCACCTTTGCTATTTAAAAAAAACCCAAACTTGTATATGTTTTAATATGAATACTATGAGTAAAATAATATGTATGCCTATTTTATTGTCTTACTTTATCAAAGAAAACATTCCAAGCAGTTAAAGAAGCTTCCAAGTACTATCAACTTCAAAGGGAGTGCCTCTTTCTTACCCAGAGATCTGTAGTTATCATATCCAGATTCAATTCCAGATACTGGAATGCAGTTTTACAACTTCTATTTTGTTGTAATACTTCACACGGTACGTGATTTTAAAAAGAGCAAAGTGAGTATGCGTTGTTTTTCCTGATTCTGTAAGAAAGGCTCTTAAAGATAGCAATATTAAGAATAGTTCTGGTAAAAGTAATCAAATAGCCTTGTCTTCTCCAAGAACCAGAGGAAGCCTCTTGTTAAGGAAAGTGAAGATATATTTCCTATTTAAAAGTGGATTTGACTCTCAATTTGCCAAGGCCATATAAATATGACAGAAAAGCCTTATTTTCCCTGTGCCTGTTGAATTAATGAAGTGATTACAAATGATATTAATAAACAGCCGTGTTGTAAATCTATGAGAAGAACATTAAACAGTAGGTTGCTCTTCTCCCATCTTGCTACAATACTTCCACTTCAATGCTTTCATCTCACCCGAGTCTGTTCATTTCACCTCTTAAGAGTGAGCAAAAGTCAGCAAGATAAAGAGCAACTATATAGCAATTAAATAAAACATGTTATCTTCCAGAAATATGCTGTTTATATAGAATAACATAGAGGAGATTTAACAAGAGAGAAAGATGATGTTCTCAACTACTAACAAAGACTCAAACTGAAATTTCCCCCAAGTATTTTTGGGCATACTGAAATGCTGCAGTAGTTCAAGATAATGAGCGCTTCTGTTAAACAATAAAAGAGTTACAATTATGTACTCCTAGAGACAGTACACAGAATTTCCTTTGCAAACAGAGGGAAAATCAGTCAATTTAACTTAAAGCATTAATATTAATTAGTTCGATTGTCTTAATACATGTTAATACAACTTGATAGTTTCTTTAAAGTAACCAAGTGCAGAGGGTTTGAGATTTTTTTCTTGTATAAAGCTTAGTTATTCTTTATCATTAATTTTAGCCATAAATAAACTGATTAGATTATGGCAATAAACCCAATGTGTCAGTATAAGTAAGTATTGTACACTTAGATTATCTTTGTAGCAGAAAACCCAAATATCCACCACAGCTGTACTCAACTTCAGAAAGGGGACATATCTAAAAATGAAGATGCTTGTTAAAAATGAAACTAAAAGAAATTAAATCCTCACAAGGGGTATGAAGATGAACTGAGAACACTATCTTGAAGGCACAAAATCACCATTCAAGGCTTGTAAAAGGGTAAAAAGAAGATCACAAAATACATGTCAGAATAACACTGTTTAGTCTATCAAAACTAATAATATATGCTTTTTCAAATTCATGAGGCACAGGAAGTCTGTTCAGAAAAAGTCAGGCCATGCAATTGCATTAATTTTTTTTCTTGTGTTCAGTGTGGAAAATCTGGGGAAATTCCGTGCATTACACTACCTTTGAGGCTTTCACCAGGGAAATTGGTTCAAAGTTCTTGAAGATGCTGCAGTTTCAACAGGATCAAATGATGTTCTGGAGGAACCCAGTGAAACACTTGAACTGCTAATTGCTGTGTGTGAGCTCCCCTTTAAATTGTTCTGGTGCTAAAGAAGGGCAAGTAGCAAACAATTATAATGTACTTCAGCCCACTAAGCCTCACATCTGTACCAGGAAAATAATTAAAAAATCACTAGTGTGCATCTAGATAAGTATCATCTATAGGACAGTGGTCAGAACACTCGGTAAACTCATGTCATGCTTGCCATTGTCAAGCAAGTGCTAATGTGGTCTAATGCACAGATTCCCCAAGGCCTCTTAGCAAATGATTTTAGGCAAACTAAGCAGACATGGGATAAAAGATAAAAGGTAGGAAACAGAGGATAGAAGTAAATGGTTCATTTTTAGAGTGGAAGAAAACTACCTCAGAAATCTGCATGACCTGTACTGATGAACTTACTGAATTGATCTAAAAAAGGTGGCATGCAGAGGGGTAAAAAAATTAGTAATCAGTCATTGTTGACGCAAAAGTAAATGTAGAAGCTTAAAAAAGCTGAGTGAGTATAACAGCAACATGTGAAATTCAACATAGATCAGTAAAAAGCACTGCTCATTGAGGAAAGAAAACACAACAGCAAATGTAAAGTGGTGGGCTCTGACCCTTATTGCTCAGACATGAGATCCTGCAGTTATGACAGATGGTTCTGTGGAAATGTCAGTTCCATGCACAGCGATAACCAAGAAAGGAAACCAAAGTTTAGGAAGTGCTGGGGAACAAAGAAGAAAATGGAGAATATCATCACACATCTGCATAAGCCCATAAAGGAACTGCTTCCTGAATGCACTGTATACTCTGTGACTCCCATCTCAAAACGAAACAAAAAAAAATTTGGAGAAGATCAGTGAGGGTAAGGTCAAAGGTAGGAAGTAATCGCCCTGTGAGGAATGATTAAATAAATGAGGTTTTCTCAGCCTGAAGAAGAGATTGTGGAGCAGGGGCTCAACAAGTGCAGAGGGATGCATTGCTCACTGCTTCTAAAACTGCAAAGAGCAAACAGACAGCAGTTGCAAAGTGAACTACAGGAAGAGCATTTTACTATAATGCTAATTAAGCTCTGCTATTCCCTGCCCATTGTTGGGAATGCCAAAATTTTATACAGGCTCTAGGGAAGACTGAAAAAATTTATGGGTAGAAAATTAATAGAGAATTGTTAAATTCTCATGTACAAAAAACCCACACAAATAATAAAAGAAACCCCAAACCCACTCCTAAGAGGCTTCTGAATTTTATATTCCCAGAGGCTGGGCAGGGAAGGATCCCTACACGCTTGTTCTATCCCAACTCCCCTCCCTAGGCATTTACTTTTGGCTACAGTTGGAAGCAGGATACTAGTGGGAGGTGGGGGTGGTAGACCTCTGATCTGACCCCATACAACTATTCTGAAGTTTTTATGATCTCATTTCTTATTATAAAAATTTAAAGAAAAAAGAGTACTAATATTTCTGTGACAATAAAGTGACTAAAAATTCAAAGAGATATAATTTAGAAGTTCAAATCAAAAATTCTGGTAAGACATTAAATCCAGGGGCAAATTCATAAGCTAAATGAAATTGTTTCCCAACTCATGCATTTTATGATGCATAATGTGAAATACAGCAGAGTCAGCCCAGGATTTTACAATTAGTACTATCTGTTCTGAGAAGGAAGAAATTAAACCTGCATACAATAGACTTCCTGCTGGGGAAGTGAGAGGGAAAGGGAACTCAGTATCTCAAAGGATGCACTGGTAACAACCCCAAACCGAACCAAACCAAGAGGTGTGAGCCATCAAAGCTGCAATGCTATTGGAGAAATTCCAAGAAGCCAAACTTAAAATAGGAACAGAGGAGAAGTGGCAGGGGGGAGACAGAAATAAAGAGAAAGAACGAGAGAAGAAAGAAATAATTTAAAACAAGAAAAAGAACTTGTAGCAAGTTGCCTGGAACTGAAAAGCCCTGGAGGGTAATCACACCACCATCCTTTCAGGCCAGCATATATTTCTGTAGGTCTCAACAGAGTCAATCCACTACACCCCCATGATCTCATAACCAACACTCCCTTCCCACAGTGCTGATGCTGTGCATGAATGCGCCGTTGTGTGGTGAGCTAAATTCAGAAGTGACTCATCTATAAACTAACACTTTATGGCAAACAGGTTTATGGTTCATTCTAGCCTTAGGATCTCTCTGAGGAGTGGCATTTGAGGATCAGGTCTTGCTCTATGTCTTACACCCTCATCCAGACACTTGGGATATAGGTTAAAGATGTGGAAGCCTGAAGAAGGGGAAAGAAAGGCAAAAGAAGGAATCTTACTTTGAAATAAAATCTATAATTGTGGTGTACATTTTCATTTTGGTTTGGATAATTATTTTCAGCCTTGTAATTGTAATTGTTGCCTGCCTGCAATGAAGATGTACTTCACTTGACCTATAGATTTCTCCAGTGCTAGCAGACTTGGGTGATGTTGAGAAATATGAGGCACATTTCTTTGGGGATAAAAAGTTTACATACAACGTGCACTCAGGTACTGCTAGGAAACCTGTACCCTACAGTCTAATAGAGAGATGAAGAGTTTCCTCTGCTAAATTACAAAAGCCAGTGTGTAGTAGCACTGCAAGGTGTGAGGCTCCCCACAGTGACTGCACAGTTGTGTTTGTCTGCAAAGCTCACAGTACAGAGCAGTATCTTGCAGGTCTGGACAGGCCTGAGTCACCTCATTATTTATAGGCTTCTTATTATCAAATGCAAACCAAAATAATACTTGTTCATGCTTTATGTAACGTTCATGGCTGGGCTTTGCGAATGAAGATTTGGGAAGGGCTCTACCCACATTTATTACAAGCGCACTGGTGGCTAAAAAGGCCAATACAAGATAGACGTGTCCAATTGGAAAAGGCACGGCAGAGGGACTCCTTAGATGGTATACCCTGCAAGACTTGTTCCTGCTTTATGTAACGTACTTTGGGTTTAAATTATGAGTCTGTCTGGTTCCCCCCTCCAAAAAAAAATTCCATTCTTTGAGAGAATAACATGCCGTAAAAGCCCTCCACAGGTGCTGTTGAAAACATGGGATTATTTAGCACTTCTAGGGGCTTTAGCTTTAGGAGCTGCTGTCTTTCTTTAGGGCTGATCAAGTAGTGATTAATTTCTGTGATTACTTTGCTTCTCTTTAACCCTAATGTCACTAAGGAAGGGTGGGTCAACATTTTCAGTGCCCTGTGGCAAACATCAGTTTTGAGGCTTTTTAAATAGGTCAGATGGATAGATAAACAACAGCATAAACTGCTTGTCTGTGCCCAAGTTTGGCTGCTGAGCACTGCCTGAAGCACTAGCTACTCTTCCCAGGTGCTCACAGCTTCTCGCTTTTTCCTGCAGAAACAGCAGCTGAAAGAGGTGCTGGTGGGAGGCACTCAGAGCAAGAGGCAGCATTGTAGACCTTTTTCCTCATGCCTCTACATCAGAAAATGCAGTGGGCTGGTTGTACCTTGCAGTCAAGAGGAGAATCTCAGATAGGTAAAACAGGTTGTGGAAGAAGAAAAGCAGAGACAAAATGAGTGTCCTCCCCTGCCATGGGCTGCAGAATAAAACCTGTTTAAAATTTGTCAGCTGTTTACTTTTTCTGGTAGTATTATCCTCAATAATTTTAGGAATAAAATTGCGAGATATTTTAGCACTTTAGACTCACAACTTGCTTTTCCCTTATGTGTTCCCAAAAGTTAAACCCTCCTACTAAGAGCCCACCTTGTGGAACATGGTTTTTTTTGTCATATTGTTAATAACTTCTCAAAACACTGAGCAATTTTTTGAGCTTTTCTTCACCCTTCCTTGTTTTTCCTCAACTAAGTTGATTGATATCTCTCAATAATCAGGCATCCAAAAGAAATATTTATAAACAATTAGTGAGAACTCCCATAAATTAGATTTTGGGATGTGGTTTCCCATCAGTTTAATCATCTAGGCTGTAGTGCTCCTGCTATCCCTACTGTAGCCCAGGTACCTGCTCCCATTTCTTTCACTAGCACTTCCACAGCAGCACAAGAGGTAGATTCATCTGGAGAATAAGTCACTTTCTGACTGAGGTGCAACCACACAACTTCCAGCAGCTAAAGTTGAGGTGGCATAGAGGGAATCATAACATGGTTTGGGTTGGAAGGGATCTTAAAAGATCATGTAGCTCCAATCTCCCTGACATGGGTAGGGAAACCTTCCACTAGACCAGGTTGTTCAAAGCCTCATCCAGCCTGACCTTGAACACTGCCAGGGATGGGGCATCCACAACTTTTCTGAGCAACCTGTTCCAGTGCCTCACCACCCTCACACTGTCCCCGGAGGTGTTAAGGCCAGATGTGGCACTCAGTGCCACGGTCTAGTTGACAAGGTGGTGTTAGGTCATAGGTTGGACTTGATCTCAGAGGTCTTTTCCAACCCTAATGGTGCTGTGGTTCTGTGAGAAACATTGTTTTAAGTCTGAGAGGTGGATCTGCATCAGGTTGGTTCCTGCCCTCACTTTAAAAACTCACATAGAAATGCTCTCCGTTTTATGCAGAAAACCTGCAACGCAAAACGTACGAACACCACCGGGATCGACAGCCAGGCTCAAGTGCCCCTATCTCCTCTCGCCTCGGGGAACACGCCGTGCCCCGAGAGCCGAGAGGCGGGAGCGCAGGGAACGCGAGGCAGTGAAGGCGAGACAGCCACCGCCGCGCCCTCCGCACGGCCCGGGCGGCCAGAGATGGCCCAACCCCTCCGCGCGAGCAAAGCGCGGCCCCGAGTCTCCTCCCCTCGTCTCGTGAGCGTGGGGCGTGGCTAGCCTCGTTCCCATCCAGCGACGTATATATAAGGCTGGCGAAGGGGGTGGCGCCTCCTTTTTCCCTGCGGAGCGCCTGCTGTGAAGTTACGTGGTAAGGCGCTCAGGACTGCGGGGTGTGCCGCAGCCCCAGCGCGGTTGGGGGTGCGCCGCGGCTTTTTCCCTGCGCTTGGCCGTTTGGGAGGGTCCCCCGCGGCGCCGCTCGCGTAGTACTCGAGGATGGAGCTGGCAGGTGAGGCTTGGAGCCGTGCGTAGGGCTGGCCGTAATCCTGCCTGCGCAGGCCGCGGGCCGCCCGTGCACGGGGCCCCGCGGGCAGCACCAGGGGTGCGAGGGGACCCAGGGGCGGACTACGTGTCCCAGCACGCCCCGCGGGTAACTCCCCGCCGGAAGCGCAGTCCCGCGGCGCAGTGCGCGCTGGGAGCGGTAGTCGCGGCAGGGGGCCCCCCAGGCTCTGCCTGGCCCGCGCCATTTTGCTCTTCCGGTGCGGCAGGGAGCGGTGCGGGGATGCAGAGCCCGGCGGTGCTCTCAGCCACCGGGCGGGGCTCCCTCCCCTTTTGGGAACCTTCTAAAATGTTGACTAGTGCAGAGGAATGAAATAAAACATGCCAATGAGAACGAGGTAGGTGTTCGTTCCAGTAAAAGGTTCGGTCTCGTCGAACGAGGCGGAGCCGCCTTGTTCCTGTGGCACAGGGTTCGTGCACGCGTTTGTGTTGTCTATATGTTTTGGAGGGCTCAGCCATCGGCATCGTGGGATTGTCCTGCAGAAGATTTGTAAAAATACTGTGAAATTCACGTATCATGCCAAGGAAAAAAAACCAAACATAACTTTTACTTGATTTTTTAATGTAAACCATAGAATTAACGTTTAAACTAACGATGTTTCCTTTGCTTTTTAGACAATGATACAATAGAATAAGTGGACATATATTAGAAAACAGAGAAAAAAACCCCACCTCCCCAAAAAGCTTCCTGTGGCCTTAAAAAGCCTTTTTTCCCCCCTCTTGCAGTGCTGATCTCACTGAGCTGTGGTACTTCTGGAAGCACGGGAAATACAATAAAAAAACCCAGCTATGATTCTAGGCTCTTATCTGCAAGTAAAGATGAGGAGGATATGGAAGTTGTCGGGTGCATTCATTCAGTGTTGAATTAGCTTGTCTTATGATAGCCTGAATCACACATGAGATTACTAAACAGTAAAATTTTTGATTCTTTACACACCAGTAGTAATCCTCACACTCAATAACTGAAGTTTAAAGTAAAAATGTTTATTACACCCACTACGCGGAAGCTTTACTCGAGGTTTTCCATAGCTTAAATTGTTTTTGTTAACTGAATCAAAATGTGTGATGAGTTATCTTTCCATGATTGCTGCATTTATTTGATCTGTGTAGTGCAGAGTGAGAAGCATTTTCATGGGAACATGCATATTTTGAGTATTGTATATGGTAAAACATACTTCGTCATGCATTTCTTCTGCTGGTTGAGTCAGTGGATTTTGATACTTGCTACCTGCTTGAAACGATTTTTTAAACCAGTGGAAATCAGTTCTTCTACTTAGAGGACTGAAATCTTGGAATGATGAATTGTCATTGAAAATGCTTTACAGTGAAGTTTAACAGCAGGTACATGCAGTTATTTCTACAATGCTTTTAATATGAGATTGAAAGGTGATATAACAACTCCTTTGTTACTTAAAACTGCATTTCTTGCTGCTTTTCTTCAGCGAACTTGTTGGGTAGAGATTGTTGACAATTGTCTCATGATGTGTGACTTATTGGCCTGGTAATATAAATCTACTGATTTCAAGTTTTAAGTTTGTTCACTCTTTGTTTTTAGGTATGATGGAGAGGAGGGTTTCTGTTGTGTCCAGTACATTGTGTATTAAGGTAACAGTTCTGGAATTTTTATTATTGTTGCTCTAGAAGTAATACTGCATTTCTGTTACTGACCAAGTTAATAAATGCTTCCGTTTCTTAATTGGTTTCCATATTTCTGTCTGTCAAAAGTATGGGGAGTTTTAAGTGTCGTGGGGTTGTCATCTTTGTATGGCTACTAAGTGGGACAAAAAGGAAAACCAGTACACTGCATTTTCATAGCTGCCATCAAACCGATGAGTAATTATTTGATAATTTTAAGGTTTGGTGCTCTTTGCTGAGTTAGTCAGCCCATAGGTCAGTTCTTAGTTGCATTTCTTTTGATGTGGCATTTATATTAACATGAAGACCCAGGTCACAAATGACTTGGTTAGCTTGTGCTAAATTATACTGATTGTTGAGGTAGTGTGAGTTAGCTGTCTGCCTTGGATATGTCTTTGAGTTAATATACATACATGACCATATTTAAATGTAATTACTGAGGTGATGATCCTGCAAACTAACGGACAAGCAGTATTGCATTGTGAATAAATGCATGACCACTCAAATATTTTTGAATAAAAAGCTTGAATGTCTTCGGTCTTCAGCCATTGTCATGGTTGCAAAAGAGTTCCAAACCAATTCAGGGTAACTTTTTTTCTAGTGCATAGAAAATTTCAGCTTGTCGGGTGTTAAAGACTGTTCCAGAAGAATATTGAATTTATGAAAAAGTCAATTTTTAGTGCTTGATGATCGTTTCTGACACAGTAACATGATAGATGATGCTAGACCATAGCAAGAGATGTTTTCTAATTTAAAAGATAATTTTTGCTTATTTTTAATTTTAGCACTTCATGGAAGCACTGTCACATGTAGAAGAATACTTGTTACACACAAGTGGATTTTCCTGAAAGCTATGTATGTTTCAAATGATTAGTGGAGATAAATTAATGATAAGTGGATTAGTTTAATATGTGCATGATCAAATTAGTAGCTGCCAAATTATTAGCTTTAAAATAATCATTAAGTCATTAGCTTTAAAATAATCATAAAAGATATCATTATATTTTAGGCATGTTTGACATGGTTTAAAACTGTGTAGGCTGGAGGAATTACGAAGTTTTTGTGTCAGAGCTGGTAAAATGCCTATCTGAAGTGTTCATGCTAAATCTGAAGTATTACCTCAATATGGCTTTTAATTGTGAATTTGCACTTTATTGGGTGACTGATATAAGAAAGTGTTCAGACAAAGAAAAAGGGAGCATCCAGAGACTTGTTAATGTAAATATGCGAATGTTGCAATTTTTTAATAAAAATGTATGTTTGTTATTTAAAAGTATAGTTGATATTCTCACCTTTTTGAAAGAAAGGATCTGTATCCGATTTAGTTTGACTCAAATGCTTACCACCAGTTGTTACAAAAGTAAAATTCAGTTGTTCTTGCTTGTGTTATAGTATGTATGAACATGTTGTAATTTATTATTTTACTCAAATTTCTAGAGTGCATGAACAGTTTCTAGTAATTGGAATGTGAGGCATCCTGAAGATTTCCTGGCAACAGGAATTACAACAGGTAGAGGTAATACTGATGCAGCAGTGGAAATTTTTGGTTTAAAGTAATGCATTCCCTTTTCAGTACATTGCATATGTAAGACATAAAGCTTATTTTGTGGAATATATGAATGTATGAGTGGTGTTATAGTTCCCAGTCACTGGTATTTAAGTGGTGTATAGTGATAAAACTGCCAAACTTGATACACTGCTGAGAAACTTCGTATGGATCTGGCTCCTGAGATGAAAGCACTTAAACTTTCAGTCACTATCCCAGTTGGTGTTACTTTTACTCCTGCCCCTGTGTGCAAGTCAGGTGCCAGCATGCGCCAGGTTGTGAATAAGAATGTTGGTGCATTATTTAAACCCATCTCAGGTCCGTGTTGACATGAATATGTACTGTTTCAAATGCTTGCATCTTTAAAGAGCACGGGGAGGGGGAAGTGTTAGACCCCTGTAATTGGAGGTATCCTGCCTTATAGCAGGTAAATAAGCATTAGCCAGGTATGGTAAGTAAGTGTTGCTGGTATTTGAAAGCTAGTGATGATGTTTGCACTTTGACCCTCTTAGGACTGTTTATTTAGGGCTCGCTCAGATGTGAGCAGTTAAGAAAAGCAACTCATTTTATTGCTCTGGTGTTTAAGTATATTCACAGGTTGGTTTTAGTTAGAAAGTTAGTGTAAGAACTTCTAACTTTCCTGTCTTACTACACATTTGCAACTTTATTCCACTTGTTATTCAAGACAGGTACCTTTAAATACCTTGCTAACTACGAGCACTTTGTTTTGAAGAACAGGTTTTGTATGAGTGAAACTTCTTGTGCAGCACTGCTGCCTATAAAATGCTGTATTGTTTAGACAGGCACTATTGCAAGTAGGAAGTGGTATGACTTACATGGCTGATGTAGAGAAAAGTTGGAAGTAGCAAACCTTGCTAGTGTCACTAACCAGTGCATTTTATGTCTTTGCTGAGATGCTTGCATGCTGCTTCTCAACTGAAGGTATGAATGCCAATAAATGTCAAAGCTTCCTAACCAAGTAAAGCTTAAAACCACTGGTATGTCTGATCAGTGAAGAACCTATCCCAAACCACATGTGAATCTGGCTTCTGAGTTTAGACTAACACAGAACAGGTGAAGCATTTGAAGGTGATCGGTTTCATAGTCTGTATGTACCTTGAAACTCAGCAAAACTGGTTTCAGTCATGGTAATCTTTTAAAATGCTGTTTTATAAAACTGCATTGTTGTCAGCCCCATTTAAAAGAAAGAGGTGACATGTAAATTGTTGTATTAGAAATAGCATATTTGAAGTGGAGTCTTCTAATTAGTTTCTCAGGACTTAGTGTATTGATACTAATCCAACATATTGAATAATGCAGTTTGGACTGTATAAGAGCCTAAATAGGTGGCAAGTTGTAATTCTGGGTGATGGAAGAAAACTTTCCTGAACTAATAAATTTTTTTTTTTTAACAGGAAAATGGACCAAAATGTAGGAACTTACTTTTAGAAGCTTTTAGCTTATTCAGGTATGTAACTGAAAAGCTTCTAAATATTTTCTCATTTTAAGCCTAAAATAACTGTGCTTACAGTTCAATTTTTTTTGTATTATGACAGTTATTAATATACTTAATTGATTAATGATATGTTAAGTCATAGTTGGCATTTAAAAATACTTGTTCCCTAAAGCACAATGTGTGCTGATAGCTGTGCCTAAGCTTAGTTAGCTTTCAAACCTATGTACTTTATTACTGAAATACAACAGGACTTGAGATTGTTTAACTTTTGTACTGCAGTCTGCAAACTATAGAAAACAATAATGTTTTAGAAAACTATATTTGTTTTCTGTATTTCCTTTGTCTCATCTGTGATGATCCTATCCCGAACCTGAATTCCCTGTTGAAAAACTTAATACGGATCCGGAATCTGAGACGAGACCAAAATATTTGATTTAAACTTCCAGAAAAGTATTGTACTGTCTTTGGTTTTAGTTTTGGGGTTTTTTTACAGAAGTAGTAACAATTTATACAAAGTGCTGTGTGCTTATGTGCAAATTGAAATTTCACTCTTGCTCTCTGTTTGCAGTGATGAGCTGGACACTTTGTCAGAGCTGTCTGACAAATGTGGATGATCAGTAACCAGGAAGAAGTTACACCTGAAAAGTTTTTGTGGCTTGGAGTGGGATGCTGTGCTTTTACAACCTGCTGAAACAGCTGCTGCAACTTTGTTTAGTAGATGCTGTTTTCAGAAACTGCATATAGACCAAAATCACTGTCTGCGTGTCTAAAATAGTGCCTTACTAAAATATTAGGCTGCCCTCTCTAGGAAGGATAACAGCAAAATTAGTGAAATGAATGTTGAGCATTAATACATGGAAAACCCCCTGAGCAGTTACCCTTTTAAAATACTGTATTGGTTACACGTTCTGATACTGAAAATCTGCGATAACTCAGGAAAACAGAGCTCGCATGCAAGCCCTGTAAAGACAAGGGAGAGCAAAATGAGTACACAAATGCAAACCAGGGAGTCTGCGTTTTAAGGGTGATGTCATCCAGGAAACGGGAGAAAGTATAGAAGGTAATGGTGTTACGGAAGCATAAACCTGAAACACTTGTAAGAAAGAAAAATGTAATGTCTGCAGATCGCATCATAGTTTGTATCAGTTGAGGAATCAAGGAGTTGGGTTTTTATTGACTGCCACTTAAGCATGGAAAGACTAGTACTGCAACAGTGGAACTGCTCCTTGAGGAACACACTGGCACTATTAGCTGCTTGCAGTGTGGGGAAAAGAGGTCAGTGGTGGGAAAAGAGACCACATACACTAGAACTTGTGCTTTAGACAGTCACTTGAAAAGTACCAGTGCTGTATCACAGTAGCAGCATATTTGCTGTATTTGTCAAATTGTCACTCTTCCACAGAGGAATGAAGGTTCATAAATTGGTCACCAAGTAAATTGGATTTTCAAGATGACTATGTATGACTCCATCTGCCTTAAAATGTCAAGCCTAATTGTCAGAAATGCTTTATGAAGGAAGAAACACGAGAATGGCATAATAACTAACAGTTAAAAGAGCTACAGTTACTGAATCATTTTGAAATGCACCAAAATACATAAAAACAACCCTAAAGTCTGCAGCCAAAAATAGCAGCATTGGGTGCTAGCAGCTCTCTAGAGAACTGGAGAAATTCCTATAACTCATGGAGTGTGCCTGTGATAAGTGACAAATACCATGTAAAGCCCAATTTTCTGCCTGAGCAGTACAAAGTGCAAGACACTACCAGGAACAGCACATGAACTATTGAAATTTAAAATAAGTGTCCAATAGATTACTAAAATGTATGCTAAGGTACTGACAAAATTCCAGGTGTGTATTGCCTCACTGAGCATCTCCTATAGTTTATTATTGTTAATAAGCAGTGGCCAGCTGCTTTTCAGCAAGCAGCTGTAAATCAGTCTCTTGAATGTTGGAATCTTCAGAAATTTACTACAGAACAGCTTTCCCTTCATCTCTTTCAACAGCCTTTATTTCTGTGTTTCTCAGAATGGTAGGTATTTCCATGTGCCATGTTTTGTACATGCTTTCTCTTGAATAAAGATGAGGATGTGAAAAACTTGCCTGTTGCCCATCAGGTGTGTATCACACCACAGTGTTCCCTGACTGCTTGGTAATTGCAAGAGCTACAAAGGCAATGTGGCCTTGTGCTGCCTTTTGCAGCATGTACTGGACACATGATGTTCCACATAGTGTTTAAATGATACCAGGACAACAAACTTGGTAATCCCATATTCAGAATTGGGAAGGGACTGGTCTCCATCTGCCCACTGCAGTTCTGTGAAAAGTCTGGGTGCTGTTGGCAGCATCTAGTGAAGCTGCTTGGATGGTAAGTCTGGAAGTTGCTAGTCTGAGCTAGGTCTGTCTTATGGAGGTTGAAAAGATGCAAAGGACGGGGATGCTTAATACGACAGCAGTATTTGGTAAGTACTTTGTTAGATACTCAAAAGGATTTGCATGACTTCGTTGTGGGGTCAGAAGAGTGTGGTATGTGTTTTGGACTAAAGGTACCATCTTTTTATCCTTTGGGCTGATAATACAAAATGTGAAAGCTCTTAAGGAGATAATGCCATGTGTATATCCAGTAAAATTAGTGAGGGTTTGTCTTGTGAGGTTGGGGATCAAAGTTTCAGGATTGTGGGTGGTACTTCAGGTACCCAAAGCACATTCGTTGGAGATGGTCTTGGATGTAGGATTGGCAGCATTAGAAAAAGGGGGTTACTGTGCATTTCTGTGAAGCCCTGTAAAGCATTGTTTTAATCATGAAAAAGATTTGCCTCACTTATCAGAAAAAGGTAGATGTGGCCAGTGATGAGGCATATTGGATATTGAGCTGCAAAACTCTGTATGAATTTTCCTGTATGGCCACAGAAAATGGGTTGTGGATGAAAAATGTGTATTAGTCTAGAAAGTTTGGTATTTGCAAACATGAACAAATATTTTAACCATGATACTCCAGAGGTTTTGGAATGTGGGACTAGTGGAAGTGATGCAAGAAGGTCATTTTTGTAACCAGTTTTAAAATGGCAAGTAGCTTTTTTGCTTTGTGGGAGGGAGATAATGTTTGTAAACCACTTGTGGATTTAGTTCTGGTGTGGTTTTTGGAGTGATGTTTTATACAAGTGATTGAGATGGGGAGTAATTGTGAAGGGTTACTCTGATGCATTTGGAAGATGTGGCATGAGATTTCTCTGCAAAAGCACTTGATTAAACTTCAGTTTTACAAAACAGATTGTTAGATTTAAAGCTTTAACTGGAGATTTGTGCAGTAGAGAGCATGAAAGCAGTTTGCTTTTTTGTGTTTTAGTCTGGTGAGATCTTGCACTAACCGTCATCAGTGTTGAGCTTAGAAGCGTCACATGGCTGTTGGGCTGTGGTCCAAGAAATCAGTGGTTAGACAAACTTTGTTCTGGAATGTTGCCATGTATCCCTTTTAGTAACAAGGTAAAAAAGCAGTCTCTTTTTAATTGAGTGGTGGGCTTACAAGCAAAAGGAGTACCTTGCAACTGCAAGTAGGATAGAAGAGTTGACTGCATAAATGCTTTGCTACTGTTTAATAAGGTCTTTGTTAAGGTGGGAAGTTTGTCTTGTTGAGGAACTCGTTTTGCTGGTGAAAGCTGTGGATCTATAAACAAGAGTTGCAAGTGAGTCAAACTAACCTAGCAGTGGTTATCTTGCCACAGCACCCTCACTGCTATGTGAGTGCCAGTGCTGGTGTGATGCCTGCTTGAAGTACTAGATCCTAGTGAACTGGAATTTCAGTGTAAGCTGTGCTGTCAGGCTGCCATTCTGCAGAGAAGTGTGTGGCTGTGGCTGCAGCCATATTGTGTGCTGGTGTTGGAGTTGTCACCTGGAGCAGACAAGGTCTTAATTGTATAAGTTTGCCATATAAAGTTAGAGTATGTGTTTTGCCAGTTAAAATTCAGCACTGAAATTAAATATCAATTGGTAGAGAAAGATGCTCCTTAAGACATTTAAACATGGACACAGTAGAGTGAGCAGGTGTTTGTTTGACTTTGCCCAAGGAAATGTATTTCAATTGAAGGGTATTTAGCCCTGACTTTAGTAGTTTTTCTGCACACCCCCTCCCACAGTTTAGAGGACAAAGTTTGAGTTATAATCCAAAGTATGAATGAATTTACGAATAACTGGTGATTTCAGGTGAGTGGAGCACAGATGGAGGCCTTTGTATGCTATGTAAATGCATGTGTCTGATGATTTGCATTTTCTGCTTTTTGGTGTTACAACCGGTGTTACAAGCATTTTTACTTGTCTACCATTTTCTGTTTCCCTTGGAGGATATAAATGGGGGAAGTAAAACTACAATGATGAATTCCATTTTCTTTTGAACAACATGTGGCTTTTTAGTTGATAGTCCAGTTGAGCTATCAGGGCTATGAAGACAGTACTTCTCTGCCATTGTCTGAAACTTCCTGCAAGCTCCGGAGGACAAAGTGGTGTTTGATGCTCAGAAGAATGGCTGTATTGAGTAGGACAAAGTCTGCCTCGTTCAGTATTCTGTCTGAGGATGACCGCATAAGGAACAGGAGAAGGATAGAGAGCCTTTCCAGCAGTTTTCTTGGGAATTTCCTGAGGAGATTTTGATTTGTATTTCAATACTACTTGGCAATTATGACCTATGCCCATTTAAAAAAGATTTGAAAAATGAATGATACGTGGGCTGTAAAATAGATGAAGTAGTGGGTATGTTAGTAATTGTAGGGAGGATGAGATTGGGAGAGGGCTGAAGTAAAAGCGCTTTTTTTTTTTCCTCTTTGAAGCTGATGTCCCTTTCAATTCTCACATTAACAGAAAAGGTGGTAAGTGGAGTTCAGCGAAGGCCCCAGTGCTAAGCCAGCTTTGCTGTTTAACTGAGGTATGTTGGAGGTGAAAATCTGAAGTACTGATGTGTGCTCATACATTCAGTACCCCTGAGCTCCACTTCATACCTCAGGCTTCTCACCAGAGCAGTAATAGCTGCTTTTTTTTCCCCTGAGATTGGAGTTCTCCACAGCTGAAGGAGCACTCTTCCAGCAACAGTGGTGCTAGTTTTATAGTTCCAGGTGAAGAATGATTAAAATCTGTCCTAAAATGAAGTTCAGTCATTTTTTTATTTATATGGAAAGGTGGAAAGAGATGAATGGACTGAAATAAATCAAATGCTTAGTCCTTACTTTGAAATTGGTAAGTTGATTGAAAAGGTATTTTTAAACTGTCTTAAGATCATTAAAGCTGTGTACTTCATCTTACCCTGACAAAATAGGAAATAATTTGCCCTAGATTTAGCTTGTTTTTTTTCTATCAGAGTGAGGAATGTTGCAGATACCAGAGTCCAGAAAAAAAAAAAAAAATTAGAAACTTAAACTCTTTTGTATCTGTTGTGATTTAACCCCAGTTGGTAACTAAGTACCACACGGCTGCTTGCTCACCTCTGCCCTGGTAGGATGGAGAGGAGAACATGAAAAAAGGTAAAAGCCATGGGTTGAAATAAGAGGATTGAAATGAGATACGGTAATTGTAACATTAAGGGGACAACAAAGAGAAACCCCAAGACAGACAAATGATGCATAATACAATTGCTCACCACCTGCTGACTGATGCCTAGATTGAGAAATGATCCATGACTTGTGGCCAGCTTCCCCCAGTTTATATACTGGGCATGATGTGCTATGGTATGGAATATCCCTTTGGCCAGATTGGATCAGCAGCTGTCCTAACCATGCTTCCAGCTTCTTGTGCCTTTCCTCACTGGCAGAGCTTGAGATACTAAAAAGTCCCTGACTTTTGGTTATTGTTAAGTGGTGCTTACCCCAACATCAGTGTTATCAACACTGTTCTCATACTGAATCTAAACTACATCACTGAATCAGCTATTAAGAAGAAAACTATCCCAGCCAAAAACAAGACACGAGAGCTACTAAAAGTGTTTTGGTTAATTTGTATGTGGTGTCAGTAAACAAGTTCACAGGTTTATCAACCAGTTATTTAATTAGTCATAAACTGAGAAAAGATTTTTTTTAAAAAATTGACCCTGATAGATTCAAGTTTTCAAAATGAAACTTTCCTGTAACTGTTCTTACTTGCTGCTACCTTTTAGATCCAAACTTTTTTTAAAAAAAACCCTGTATGTTCTTACAGAATCAAAGAGACACAACTTTATTTTCTGAAAGCAGATTGAAAGCCTAATACTCCTCAACTGTTCTCTACAGATCAGAGAACAGCAATTTATTATTTTCTAGTGCCCAGTTGCTAGGTACAATTAAAACTTTACTTCCCTAAAGAACTAAACTATTGTTTCTAGCAGCACAATACAACTGCATTAGTTGCACCATATTAAATTACAGATTTGTTCAGATTTGAGCAGTCGTGTTGCCTGCATTGCCCTGTGCAAAGCAATGAAGGGATACCTGGTTACTGCTGCACAAGCTGGAAAGGATAAACTTATACATGTGCTGAAGCTCTCTGTTAGGTTAAGATCAGTGTCTCTGAAGGCCCATGTGGAAGTACAGATTAGACCTTCCAAAAGAAGATTATTGAAAAGTAGCAAGCACAGCCTGAGGTACTGATATAGTAAGAGTTCCTCATCCTTGTACTCTGGTCTGAAGTTTGTACTGTAAATGAGAATTCCCTTAGGGCAGCATTCTCCAGGTATCTTTAAAAAATTTTTAAAAACAGTTGTATACAAAAGGTGGTATTGTCTGCTCTTGGGATCTGCAGAAATGCTGCATTTTTGTAGTCACTTCTTCCTTGTACCTGGCAAAGACTGTAAATGTGTGTGTGTGGAGGGGGGTAAGATTGCTCTATTCTTACAAGGACCTTGAAAGACACAAGGTTATTTGGGCTCATCCATGCTTGAAAGGATTTTTAGGTTGTTTGGTTACATGTTAAGTAGCCTGGAACACTTGACCTGAAAGCTGTGTATTGCAACTGCTGTATCAGGCACTTTCCTGAGTAATCAACCATGTCATTAGTAGTGAACTAAATAAGCCTGGGACATGAGCCCAATCCCTGGCAATTGATCATCCATGCCATTAAGGGTTAATAGTCTGACAGCTAAAGCCTGGGCAGCAGGCACATTCTCACATGTAATATTTGGGTCATGGTTTAGAGGTTAAGGTGAGTGAGAGCTTAGCTGGGGGAATACAGGCTGTGCTCTCCACATTTGCCTTACAGCTGGATAACAGCTCATGATCTGTCCCATCTGCTGTATGGCTGAGGCCATTGTGTCTGTGGTGTGCTGTGCTCTCCTCTCCTGGGAAAGATGCCCAGAGCTGGAGAAGAATATTCTGTGACCTACTGACTTTCTGTCTGCCTTTGGAGATGGGCTTAATGCAGTAAGTAACTTACATGGGGTTAAGTAGCTCCCAAGGGTCCCTTTCCTTGTTCCACCCTTCAGCTGGCTTTTATAAGTGTGCAGAGTACTGGAGTCCTGATGGCTGCTAGGCAGTTCAGGGAGGTAAGGGCAGGGCTGGATAGGTGTCTGGGGTGAAGGAAGGTCTAAATATAGCAGTAAGTTCTCTATCAACATTTTCATTTGTGGCTGTGCTCGGTGAGTTGCAGCTTCAGCACTTGGCTACCTCGCACTGCGCAAGTGGACAGGATAACACTACTGTCCTGAGGTGACTTTGGGACATTTTAAAGGTGGATACTGATGAGGAATACTCTCTGCAGCTCTCTTGCATGAGTTCTTCTCATAAGCAGAGTGCACGAGGACATGGAGGAAACTTCCTTCTCCAGCCTTTCCATGCTAATTTGATGAAAATGGGGCTGCGTGTGTGATAACTGTCTCGTCACTTTGCTGAATATCTTGTCTCCTTTTTTTTTCATGGAGCTTTGCCAGACACTGACCTAATGGCAGCATTCCTCTAAGAGCTTTAAAGCATCAGATGCTTAGGGTAACAGGATGGAAAAGGCAGCAGTCGTTCCTTGTACCCAAGAGTAATAGCAATAGTAAAGCAGTATTTTTTTTTGTCAGATTGGGAAGCCTCTTCCAATAGTTTCCTCACTCTTGATAAGCTTGTGAACTATTTGTATAGGAAGCCTGTGGTTTATAGGCCTATAGTGGGATGAGGAATATGTGATTAGAGGGAATCTGTAGGAAGAGGAGCATTTGCATGTATACTTCTGCAGGAAGTGGGAAGGGTTTGGCATGAAAGGAACAAATTAGTGATTGCATGTTCTGCTTGCTGAAATAACAGGGTATTTGTACCATCAGACTGAGGAGTTGAGACCAATATTTGGTCTCCAGTAGTGGGTATTGGCTAATGGAAAAATGCAAAGATAGGGCAAGCATAGATATGATAGTACATTCTGGAATGCTCCCCAAGCCTTCACTAATTTTTATTGTGAAATTTAAATTGGGGTGATATCTCTATCTCTGCATTTAATAAGTTTAGATGGGGATTTCTTACATTAATTACTTGGGGGGTGTGTATGGAAATACCTACAGCTTCATCTGACAATGAATTCCCCATCTTAGTCGCGTGTGTGTAAAAGTAGCTCTTCTTTGCTTGGCTATCTGCCTGTTTGATTTGGCGCTTCCTAGTTCTTCTGCTGGAAGAAAGAGTAAGCAGTTATTCTCTAGGTTTTCCCCATGGCACTTCTGACTTGTAGACCAGTATTAGGTTTCTTTATTTGTCTCTTGTCCATGTTGAAGGTATAGGTTCTGATTAATTCTTGGCACTGCTTTTTTGCCAGTAAGCATAGGGCATTTGTAGTTCTTTGTTACAAGGCTGGGCCTGTTTCCTGAGTGATAATAGTCAGTTTGGGATGGCTTTGAGTTGGCATTTCCACATACACATGAAGTGACTTAACTGTTTTCTGTACATGCAAAAATACTGCTCTCCTCCTCCACTCCTCTTTCAATACTTACACATTAACTTACAGTGTACTGCAAAATACATGGAATTCTACAATGATTGGTCTGAACCCATGGCTGATAAAAAACTGAGTTAAAATCCTCTAACTTAAATTGGAAAAAACCTAAAGATATTATTGGAATGTGAACTAAACTACATTCTACTACTTCTGTTGAGCCTTTCTCTTACAATGTCACCTCTAGAGTGTTTAATTTGAGGGTAGATGTACCTGTGTGTAGGGGGGTGACAGTTAGTGGGAAGAGGAAAAAGCAGTGATTGGTATTGGAAAAGACTCAAAACATAGATATCTTGCAGAAATAAGCAGTTCAATACTTTTTCTCTCACTGATGCTGTTGTTATAGCACAACAGCTATATACAAAAGCTAGAAAAGCAGTTCAGAATGAATTTAAGACCTTCAGTCTATACATAAAATTAAACACCAAAATAATTTCTGGGAGAGCCCCATCCTTCCTCACTGCCAGGCTTGTTCTCTGCCTGCAACTATCTGGGCACATATTTAGCAGAATGCAGGTGATGCCAACCTCAAAAGCCCTGAGATGTATCATGTCAAGTCTGTAGGAGCAGATTCCTCATCCATCTTGCAGAACTAGAATAATTAAAAATTAGTGAAAAATTAGTCACTTTAGGTTTTGAATTCAGTGGCCAGGGAGGGAAGGAGAGGAGTCTTTCCAATCTCAAGACAGAAGTATCATTAAGTCAGTGGATAGAGTTGGATTTGTAAAGATCAAGATAATTAAGCATATCATAGTATGTATCTGTCTGCTCAAGCAGTTGTTAGTTGCCCAGACAGCTTTTGAATGTCTTAAAGAATGAAAACTCCACACCCTCCCTGGGCAACCTGTGACAGTGCTTGGTCACCCTCACAGTGAAAAAGTGTTTCCTGATGTTCAGAGAGAACCTCGTGTGTTTCAGTTTGTGTCCGTTGCCTCTGGTCCTGTGAATCATACTGGACTTGCAAATGCTTTCTTGGCTCCTTTTATTTTCCTGACTTAGAATAAGTGGAGTGTTTGAAGAGTTAGCAGGGTCAAAGTTAGAACTTTTGAAATAGTTTAAATATAAGAGGGATTAACCTTGATTTTGTTTTAATAAGTGCTACCCCTGCCTAGTTTTGGAAAAGTCAGAACATGCACACAGGATATAACTGGAAAGAATGTTAAAAGAAAATATTACCATTACTTAAGCCTTTCTTTGCTGAAATCATGTGACAATTTTAGATCGTAAGTTACTTTTATAGAATGGAAAAACTCTCAAATCGGCTTACTAAAGACTGAGATAGTCATATATGAAAAGCTTTTTTTCTTTACAAAATTTCATGTGTTATTTATCTCCTTTTCATTAATTTCTGACTTGCACATTTCTCTTAATAGGTACAGGCCTTGTATTTTGTAACTCAGCCTATCTCTTAAGACAGAGAATTTGACTGATAGGATGAAGACATTTAACTGACTTTTAATTAAACAAGTATTTCCCCAAATAGCCTTATTTTACCAAGGATCTTGCAGGGCAAATAGGCCAGTGGCCAGCTGTGCACTACCTGGAATAAACTGCAGAATGCAATCTTTTCCTTAACTTAGATATCTTTTATAATATACAGATATATTAATAACTTGGCAGTCTTACCAACAAGGCTAAGGGCTGAGAATGGCTTGAAAAGTATATTGTTGAGAAAACCCCAAGAGTGGCTCAATCATTTCAGAATTATGCTGTGGCAGGTGTAGCATGGGGTGGTTGTTTTTGTTATTACAAGCGGTAACATTTGCTATGTGACCAGTGATCTGCCCCTCTAGTGCTGTAACTGCTGCGTTTCATAGCTCAAGTGTAGCAAATTCTACAGCAGTCTAAATTTCCAATGCATGTGCACCTTGGAAAGGCATCATAGAAACTGGAGGTAAGATTCCTGTTGAGTATCCCAGAAGATCTTAGATCTTATCTGTGCTACTCTGTAGTTGGTCCTGTTGTAATAACTGGTTTTTAGTGTGGATGTGCTGGGGAGGCTCAGAAGTCCAACTGTGGCTTCAGTGTGGCTCTACAATGGTTACAACCGGATGAGAAGCAGGCAGGGGTTACATATACCAGGAAAATTCAGGAATTAGCACAACTTATATTATGGTGAGAAGCTGTCAAACTTTCAGGCGTGTGCAATGAAGCTCCTCATGTAAATCTAAGTCACCAGATAAGTGCCTGCAAATGTTCTTGGCAGAGTATTTTTTTCAATTGATGTTCTATGTGACTAAAAAGAAAAAACCTGATTCGATGGATCTTTTACTGAGCATACCACTTTTGTCCTACTGAATTAAGGCTAATAACTGAGCTATATTTGGAGGAACTGTGTGTCAGACTTTCTGCTTCCTGCTTTCTATGTAAAATTTCAAAGGATCAAATAGCTGGAACTCTGACTCTGGGTTAGCTGAGATTTTAAATAAGGGTGCAAATCTGTTCACTGCATTTATCCTAGTCTTTTTATTGCTTTTACTTCTATAAGTTAAGTGCATAAAAAGGTTTTCCCCTAAAAATGGTCCTGAAAGTGGGAATTACTTTCTCAGGAGTTTGCCACCTATAGTTTGTCAGATCCACTGACTGAGAATTATAATGAAAACACAAGAATTTTCACCTCAACATGAGGAAGAACAACTTTATGTTGAGGGTGGCAGAGCACTGGAATAGGCTGCCCAGGGAGATTGTGGAGTCTCCCCTGGAGACTTTCAAAACCCACCTGGATGAGTTCCTGTGTAACCTGCTCTGGGTGGCCCTGCCTTGTCAGGGGTGTTGTACTGGATGATCTCCAGAGGTCTCTTCCAGCCCTAATAATTCTGTGATTTTTCATTAGTTCTGGAAAACAAATCCATTTATGAAATTGAGATAATACTCTGGACCACATTTGTATTATAAACATAACACTGAAGCACCTTCTGTAGACATCTGAAAATAACATGTTTGGGTGCAGTATTTTCACTGAAAAATATTCCCCAGACTTATTTTTGAGAATATTATTGTCATTGCCCAGCTGACAGCTATGTTTTTGGTGAAAGTTATTAACTTTTGAAGGGAGAAAAATACTTACATTTTTATAAAGAAAACGATTAAAAATATCACACAGATTTACACAAAAAAATGTTAGCTTTTGTTTTAGTAATTTTTTTTAAAGTTTCATTTTTTTAAAAGATGGTGAAAAGTTTGAGTAAAAATAACCTTTAATCAAATTTTCAAATTAAAAATTAGCTGGAATACGTGTAAGTGCATAGCTGCCTTGTACTTGTTGCTATTTCAGATAAATTTGAGTGGTCCAGCTTTTAATGAAGTTTTATGGCATCGAATTCTTGAGATTTTTCTCTTGTATCAACGAATACAAGCTGTATGTTTCACATACTTATACACCAGCATGTGAGCATTTGTTGACACCGAACTAACCTTGTAATTGTCTGTATTTGCTCCACTGCGCAAGTTTAAGTGTTTGTAGAGCACTGGAGATATGCTGGAAATGTTCGACCGGGCTCAGGGGCAGCAGCCACTGCTCAGCTTGTGGCTGAGCTGCCTCTGGGGAAGTGACTAATACTGTGTGTGCCTTCCTGCCTCCCTTTTGCTGTCTTTATCTGGAGACACAGGTCTGGCAGAGCTCAGTAGGTTAGCTTCCAAGTTTCTCGTGTGGGGTGTGCAAGTGCGACGTGTTCAGCACTGGGATTCTGAAGTGTGCAACAAGGATCCCCAGCACGGAACCCGCGTCTGACAGCGCTGCGCGGGCAGACCCGCGTTCCACTAGGGCCGGCAACAAAGTTAACTACCAACGCGGGGCCGCCCCAGAGGTGGCCGCGGAGCCAAAGCCCTGTTCCTCGGGCTGGGCTGCGGAATTCCGGCGGTGGAGAAGTGCCTGGCGCCCCAGCCCGTGCTGCTGCCGGTGCCTCCCCACCGCCCGGGCCCCGTCTAACGCAGCGACTCACGGAAACTGCTGTTCCCCTTGGAAAAGCTCCCTCCGCCCGGCGGCTATGGCGGGGCAGGGAGCCCGCCCGAGGGGTTAGTGCTGAGCCCAGGG
>NW_021940604.1:32759426-32776926 GCF_001715985.3 Manacus vitellinus
CGCCCGGGGCCTGGAGAGGCGGCGTGAGCCGAGGGCAGCGAGTTTCGAAGGGCGGAGGTGGAGGCGGCAGCGAGTGTCAGTGACGGTATCGCGGTGCATGTGGCAGGTTTGGTTGTCCTTCCACCCCCGCTGTTGGCTTTTTGCTCCATTTCTAACTTATTCAGAACCTCTTAGGGAGTGTGTTAAGAGAGACAGAGAGAGGGAGGTGAGTCAGAGTGTCTGGCTGGGTTGTGTAAAACCTGCAGTGAAAGCTACCCCACCCCCGCTAGGCAGCGGTGTTAGGGCTTTCCTTTGTGTTAGTGCTTCTTTTGAGGAATTTCGTGCGTCTTGCAAAACTAAAAAAAAGTATCAAGGAAGTGATCTACGATTTTTTATATTTTTTTCATTATTTTCAAAGAATAGGGCAGTCTGTTGCATGTATTGTCACTTGAATTGTTCTACCTGAAGATATATTTAGCTTAATTTTGATGCTTATTGCATTTGAACAGATATCTGGAAACATGGCTACTGAACATGTTAATGGGAATGGTACTGAAGAGCCCATGGATACTTCTGCTGCAGTTACCCATTCTGAGCATTTCCAGACATTGCTTGATGCTGGTTTACCACAGAAAGTTGCTGAAAAACTAGATGAAATTTACGTTGCAGGTAAGATGTAAGACTTGCAAAAGCACATGCACAATATTTTATTGGATTCTGCTGTCTTTGGGCTAAAATAGCAACTTTTTGTGGTTTCCAAAAGTATGGGAACTGCAGTCTTGTCAAAATCTATGGATGTTGTATATTCAGTGCTTTAATTTGTTGTAGTATTTTTCAGAGGAAGGTCTTGAGCTGGGCTAGTTGGGCTGAGGGGTGGGAAGAAGTATGCAAGTGACCAGAGCAACAGCTGGAATAGACACAGATGGTTTTTAGGAGGAGTAGGTGATGTGGTCTTTGTTCATTTTTTACCTTACGTATAGGCAGCTGTAAGTAATTAAAGCTTCGGTATGCATCTTCTCACTTAAAAGATACTTACTGACATGGTGTTTGGGCTCATGGATGGAAAGGTTATTGTATTGGTTTTCTCAGATGTGACAATAGCTAGTATTTTTAAGCTTGATTTTTGGATTGTGGTGGTCATTTTTAGTGCTGCAGTATATTTGTCTTTGTAATCTTCTCAAAACATACCAAGGTATCATTGCTAGGCAAGCTAAGTCAGATTTCGATAGGTTTTGATAAATTCTTCTAAATTCAGCTTCAGGATATTGAAATTAAATTTGGCTTGTGTAACATTTGGGTTTCACAGAAGTCAAATGAATACATAAATGCAGTAACTTTTACTCTGAATCTTAACTTTTTTGCTTTTAATTAAAGAAAGGTTAAATACACTTAATATTTAACTTCAGGAGAACTAAGTGGTTTGTTAGGTATAGTAACTTACTTTAATCAGTGATTGATTTAGAGGTCACTATAATGTGTTAGATGTGTTAAATGTGGTTTTACAAAGATTACTGCCCAAATATAATTAGTAATTTTTTTCCTTTTCTCTAGGGCTAGTTGCACATAGTGATCTAGATGAAAGAGCTATTGAAGCTTTAAAGGAATTCAATGAAGAAGGTGCACTGGCAGTGCTTCAACAGTTTAAAGACAGTGATCTCTCACATGTTCAGGTAATGTTAAGTAATTTAGAATATAATTGTTGAGGGATAAACTACTGATTGACTGGCAAGAGATTTGTTTATGTCTCTTCAGTTATCCATGTGTTATATGTGAAATGAACACTCTATTAGTTCATGGTAAAATGAGATTCAAGCTTGTCATGTTTTCAGAACTGAAGATTCATTCTATCTTTTGCAGAACAAAAGTGCCTTTTTATGTGGAGTCATGAAGACATACAGGCAGAGGGAAAAACAGGGGACCAAGGTGGCAGATTCCAGCAAAGGACCAGATGAGGCAAAAATTAAGGTATGTCCCTAAAAAGAAGTTATGAGGTCTACCTGTTTTTTTTTAAAGCTGTTGTGACAGATACCTTTATTGTTTTGTAACTTTTTCTTAAAAAGGCTATTATAGATTGTCATTATTGAAAACTGTCACTTGTATTTTTGTCTTGCACTTCTTCCATTTCAAGTGGAAATTTAATATATTGTTAATTGCTGAAACTGAATGTATATAAACATGAAAAAGATTTCACAGTCTGCTGTACATGTTGTTGAGACAGTTACACTATTTCACAGCTAAAAGTTTGTGGAAACCTGTCAACATAGATATTCAAGTTCAGAACACATAAGTTCAGCTACTGCTGCTGGGGTTTTTTTGTGGTTTTTTGTTTGCTTTCCCCCTCCCTTCAGTTCAGATGTAAGGCAACTCCACAATAGGGAGGAGATACCACGTGTCTGAAAAAACAGATTGTAATGGATTTAGGATTTAGCCCACTTCTTATGACATAATCACTGTGCTCATAAACTGTACCCCTCAAACTGTCGCAATAAGGGATAAATTATTTCTTGGACTATGTCTGCTACTAGCAAGAGGCTCTTTTCTCAAGAGTTAAGCATACAATCATTTTATTCTAAAATTCTGTGATTAACAATTTTATCAAAGATTAAGGGAAGGAAAACCATCTAAGCATGCCTAGGTGATGCCATAAAAAACCCCGAGAATCTTTGTTCATTGGCATTTCATGTGTAATGTGTAAAATGAGCATGTTATATTACAAATAATTATGTACCTTGTAAAATTAGAAAATCTTTTTTCTCCTGAGTTTGAGTCTGTGATGCTATTAATTATAAATTCAAAAAAACTGGTGCAGTTTTCGTCACTACCACATAAAACAACAATATTATGAGGACTTTTTTAATAAATTCAAGTAGCATAGCTTTTACTGCTGATGGCTATAGCATTTAAAATAACTGCAGTTTTCCAGTTGTGAAATTGCTAATATTTGACTATAATTGGGCTTGTTTAATGTGCAGTTTCTTTATGTGTAGAGTTGATTTGTCTTTGTACAAAATTATTAAGAAAGCCTTGATTTCACAGGAGTTTCACATGCATTTGCATACTGAATTTCATCTAACATTTTAAACTGATAGTATATCTGTAACTGCATGTAGTGCTTCTAGTGAGAGTTACTTGTCCTGGGATGCTGTATGCGTCTGCAAGGGATTTGGAGGGGGGAGGATAGGAGAAAGGAAGTAGTACTACCATGTGAGTGGTTGGATACCTGAAGCAGTCTGTACAGTGTTCCAGGGCTGTAAGCACTTAAACATGTGTTCTTTAACTTCACACTTATGAGTAATCTCATTAAGTGAAGGGAACTCTTGTGCATAAATGTCTGCAGGATTGGACATGCCAAAACAAGAAGTGGCTCAGACTAAGATCTTCCTAATTAAAGGGAAGCTCACTGTTCTATTACTTCTTTTTTGGGGGGGGCAGGAGGGGGTGTGTGTTTTGTTTGGATTTTTTTTTTGTATGAAAATGAAGGAATTGGGAAAACTGTATGCGAATCTCTAATTTTCTAGCAATGTTTCTTTACCTGATAGTTTTGTTATTTGTTTTGCAAGTTTCTTGTTCAAGTACTAGCAGTAGGTTGGTTTGCCTGTGGGATCTTCAAAGCAGCACAGTTTAAAAGGAATTATAAGCGTGTCTGTCTGTGAATTTAGGGCAGCTAAACTTGCTCAATTTGTATCTGATTTTAAAGTTTTAAGTTTCTTACTTGAAGGCACTGTTGGAGAGAACCGGCTACACCCTTGATGTGACTACTGGACAGAGAAAGTATGGTGGACCTCCTCCAGAGTCTGTATATTCAGGACAACAACCTTCCGTTGGTACAGAGGTAAGAAGGGGAATATGTTTATGTAGATGTGCTCTTACTGATTGCAAATATTTTTTTATAAACAGTGCTCCCTATGTCTGTTGTAGATATTTGTGGGCAAGATTCCGAGAGACTTGTTTGAAGATGAACTTGTTCCATTATTTGAGAAAGCTGGGCCTATATGGGATCTCCGCTTAATGATGGATCCACTAACTGGTCTAAATAGAGGATATGCTTTTGTAACTTTTTGTACTAAAGAGGCAGCTCAGGAAGCTGTTAAACTGGTAAGTTTTCTTGGGACTTTTTGGTTTTTTTTGTAAGAACACTCTAGCTTAGAAGCAGTTGTCCTGGTCCTAATGCTTAAGTGCTTAAGATGAAACTGTCATTGTTAGATCACTTCATAAATGTCCACTAGGTGTTCTTAAATGTATTTCCATGTTGCATATATATTTTTACTGAATGCATTAGGGACAGGGGGGCAAAAAAAGCTCATGGACTTCTGTTTTGGTCCTTTTAGGTGCTTTATTATTAACCACAATTGTATTAGCAATAGTGACTTCTGAGCTGTCTGCATGTGGACGAGTTTTGGAGAGCAGTGATGTTGGGGTTGCTGTGGGCAAAGCAGCGCTGGTCAGGGTGTCTGTGACTCCTGATGTGCTTGTGCACCAGCAGGGGGCCTGCACTGGAAAAGTGCTTTGAAGTCAGAATTTCATAAGATACTTCAGATGGGAAAAAGTGTCTCTTGAGTGTTGAAGGTCTGTTCTGTTTGCTGCAACTGGCTGGAGAAAGTCATAAATCCTGCCAGCTTAAAAAGCATTTCGTCTGTTTTACACAGAGGTGTGAAATAGTTTGATATAGGATACTCCTAATAAGCTTTTCAGGTTTTATGCATGAAGTACCCATCCCTAAAAGAGAAGGTGGGGAGAGACAGTACCCTGATCTTCGTACCACACCTTTGTTTTCCTGGTTAAGTTAAAGTTGAATTTTTTGAGCTATTTGCTACTACATTGATATGGCCAAGATCAGTGTGTGGTATGATTTCCAAGAGTGCTAACCACAGTCATTCTGAAGTGTACTGATGCTATATTGCTGTAGTAGGCTTAATGTACTTTGTTTTGTAATACAGTTTATCTTAAACTAAGGTACTCAATGACATACTAATATTAGTCAGTTGGTGGAGACAAATCAAGCTGAAAATAGGAATGTGTTTTAAGAAGGTGTACAAATGTCTATGAAAGTGGAAGTACAAAAATAATCTGGCATATGCCATTCAGCTTTTTAAATAAGAACAGTTGGTTGTTCCAGCGTACAGTCAGATATGCGGGGATAACTGTGTATTAACTTTGTACTTTCATTGTTAACATAGATGTTTATATTGTGTATGAACTTTTAAGAGTTAAGCACATGACTTAGCAAAGTAATGAATCAAATCACTTTAGTCCTCAAAGGCACTTAGTAATTGAACAAAACAGAATTTTTCTTCACTTAGGTGGATTTTGCTTAAAGGCAGCATGCTCTGAAAACATCATATCCTAAGCCTCAGTCTTCCACTAAATGATACAAGGGAATGAGGTACTTGGTGTCCCTTTATGTCTGATCTTTGATATGCAGGAAGAAAGGGTATTGTTTTTCAGTTAAATAGCCACTGAGGATAATATCTGAAAAGTGTTGCAATTGATGGGGCAGTCTTTCAGCCTTTATGCTAAACTCATTGAAAGTAGGGTTAGTTTTAAATTGGATCCTGTGACATTAGTTGGTGTTTTTTCATGGTTCTAGCCATAGTTGACTGGCTAGCTTAGTGTAGTGTAAGTTTCCCAAGTTATCTAGAAGTGATTTGCAGAAGTATTAGCACATTGTGGCTCTTGAGCTCAGCTGAAAATTGTGAGTCTATCACTTGTATTAGTTCCACATGCAATGGGAGATTGCTGAAAGACTGCTTAGAAATGCTGAACCCTTGGTTCTAGCCATTTTCATATCTTATTATTTAAACAGGTGTTCTTTTCGATACTATCTGTAATCTTCTGATGTGTATACAACTTATTTCCCAACTTTCTGGACTCTATGGGATAAGGATTCTTCTGTTATTTTCTATCTTCTTCCCAGAGGCATTTTTTTTAGGACTCTGTGAAGTATAGAAAAAATGAGACTAAAATCCTCTGCACTGCCTGTTGGCTTTTGAGTAATAAGAGACAACTATGTTTTTGTCAATACCCAGACTGCAGCAGAGAATAAACTGACCTGTCTTCAGGCTCTTGGAGTTGGTGTAACATACTTTGCATACAGTTCATATCTGTGTGGCTGTTGTATGTATCATCCACAGTCTTTATAACAACTTAAAGTAAAACTGAACTAAAATTTTTGGATAGGCATGTTGTTGACTTACTGTATTCATTAGAAGAAATCTTGAAGTTTTAATATGTTGAGGCCTTGATTTTGTTTATGCATATGCATTTTTAAGCCACTTAAAATTAATTTATGTTCAGATTTGTAAATTTTCTCAGTATCAGGCAATAGTATCACTCCACTTTTTTCTCAAGCACAACCAGAACTATTTTAAACACCATTTAGGGAATTTTCCCCTTTTTTATGTCTATTATTTAATTCAGTGTGGTTAACCCATTAAGTAACTTTCTAACTTAACCTAGTTAAGTAGAAATGGCATCTCAAATGTTAACACAAGCACTCACCATCAAAGTATTGTGGGTTCATTTTGGAGTTTTTTTTGAATCTCAGTAATTTTTTTTCCCCTCTTAACACATTTACTTTGCTTTGTACTGTTTAAGAATTACAACTCCAGTTGTGTTCTTTTGCACACACATTCAATTCTCCCTCCTCTTTCATAAGAAGTAATTAAAGTTTTTCAAAAGATCCCTGTGTGAATGAGGTTACTGTAGACATGTGCAAGATAAATACTTTTGAGGTGAAGCTTGTAGGAAAACGTACTGAAAAGTATAGTAGCATTCAGTGTATTTTTGACTAGAGCAGGTGTAAGCTTGATCAAAGTGGGACTACAGGTGGATTATGCAAATATGCCATTTAAACAGTCTGCCAGCTATGCTTAGCAGTACAACTTGCCATTTGCTCCTGGAAATAAACTAGAATTGGTAGTGAAAGTTTAAATGGATAAAGTGACAAGACAGACTGTATGCACACCTTGACTTGTTTGTAAGTTCTTATAGAAGTCAGCAAGGAAAAAATAAAAAACTGTTATATTGTCTAGAAAGCAGCAGTATCTGTTACTGACTTCAGACATTGATTCAGTGGTGACAGGAGGGGGAAGCAGTATGCTGACATAGCTAATTTGGTAGCCTGACTGTTTTGGCACTTTACCCAGATCATGATCTGGGCCTGTTTATGTCTAAGTTTTCAGATGGTATGTGAACTATTTACCTAAAAATCACCAACGTGATAACTTGATATTTGAGAGCACCTAACTGAAGACTGTTTTCTATGTGTTAAGAGAAATATGCAATGGAAAGTAGTAGTTAATGCATTGTAGTATGAAAAAACTACTGGAAACTATTGCAATATGCAGAATATATTAATTTTACCTTGCTGCCATGAGTTGTACGAGAGACTCTTTTTGGATTAAATATGTAGCTGAACTTCGGTTTTAGGGTTTAGCGGGAACAGTTAAATAATATGTTATCTGTACAGAATAGAATAGAATATTTCATTTGGAAGAGACCTGCAACAATCATGTAGTCCAACTGCCTGACCACTTCACGGCTGACCATAAGTATTGCTATCATGATCATCATCAAGGGCATTGTCCAGATGTGTCTCTTAAAACACTGACAACTTTGGGGCATTGACTGCCTCTTTAGGAATCTTGTTCTAGTGTTTGACCAGTCTCTCAGTAAAATAAGTTTCCTAATGTAAAGAAATGTTTCCCAATGCACACTTCAGTTAAAAAAGAATTAGTTTCACAGACTAATAAACTGTAAACTTCTTTAAAGGTGTTTCTTTAAAGAAATTCTTTTGAGTTACTGTAATCTGTCTCTCATTAATGTGTGCAAATCTGTTTATTAGTGATGATAATAAACATACAGTCTTCCTCTGCAATTGTTTCCCACTTTAAAGTCAACTATTCCTCTGCCACATAGGTAACAGATACGAAGATAGAAGTCTTTTGCTGTGTCCTGCTATGTTTTGAGACATAATTATTTGTGAAGATGTCACTCCAGAGCCTTTTCACATGTACAGTTCTTCTTTTAGCTCGCTTTTGGTGCAGTTAACTAGCTTAGAAAAGTTTCAGTGATGTAATTTTTGTTTGTGCAAGATAAATATAAGTAAACATCTTCCCACTGATTTTATTTCACAAAAAGCAGGATAACTTGCTTATGCAGGAAGATTTACCACCAAACACAAAATAGCTCATGGAATAAATAGCTAGATAAAATTTTAAAAAGCTGTCCTGCTACTTGTCAATATGATGTCGACCACAAAATACAGTTTGTTAGCTAAAGAACAGTCCTTTACAGGGCTTCCAGTTGGAAAGGGGTTGATGTACCGCCAGTTGACTGTCCTGCTGCTTATCTGGATGGTGTGTGTCTGTGTCTGCATCTCAGTGAAAAGCATTTTTGTCAACAGGTGTTTACAGTAATACTTCTTTTTTTCCTCCTTAAACTGCTGACTTGTTCAGGGTATTTTCTAAATCTACTATGAGAGAAGCATTTGAACAGAAGTCTTAGTATTTCAGTTAGTTCTTGCTGTTTACTGTCTTTACATGTGTAATCTTTGTGCTTTGGAAAGTATTTGCCAGTGGCTCTTGTACATTTTTTGGAAAATACCTGATCACAGCTCTTTTCCTTTTGTTAACTATGGAACTTTAGAAGAGAATCTGACTTTGAGACTCATGTCTTGTATTACACACAAATCAAGAATTTATAGATAAAGTCTGTAGAGGAACTTGCATTTTTTTTCTGCCCTGTTGTGAAGGGAGAAGCCTTGATCTTGATGACTTGTACATAAGATTTACCTTTTGTGGTTCTACATGAAAAAGTCTCTTAAGGAACAAGTATTAAGAGACTTGAACAAGAAGGGAAGAATAATTGTTGGCTGAAATTGTGACGAAATCTTAGAGAACATGGGTACACTTCAGAATAGGTGAATATGCATTGTAAGAATGTGTTAAGATGCGAAAAGGTAATATATTGCTCAATGCTGGGTTTTCAAGACTCAAGTATTTGGTATGATGCTGTTGAAAGGGAGATAAAATTATTTGTAACTGATGAATGTCCAATTATTTTTTCTTGCAGTACAACAACCATGAAATTCGTTCTGGAAAACACATTGGTGTATGCATCTCTGTTGCCAATAATAGGCTTTTTGTTGGCTCTATTCCTAAGAGTAAAACTAAGGAGCAAATTGTTGAAGAATTCAGCAAAGTAACAGGTAAGTCAGTAACTATGTTTTGTAGAGTTGGAACGATGTCAAATGTGATGGGTGATGAGCTGTCTTCACCATCACTTACAGTCAAATGATGATGAATCCAAACCAACACCGCTCAGCATTTGTCTCAGCTTTTAGGTGTTGTTTTTTGTTTTTGTTTTTGTTTTTTTTTTGTTAAACTGTGCTGAGGGCTGAAATATTTCTGATTACGCTAGATACATGGTTTCAAGTTTTACCTGTAAGTGTATAATGTTTAAGAAACCACTGAAAGAAATTTGAATTTGAAGTTTAATAATTTCAATACTAATAGATGTTTTAAAACTTCTCAAGGCAAAACCGAAGCTAGTTGAAGAATGTAGCCAGTTCTATGTTTTAGTGATCCGATAAGTCGGGATAGTCTGATGTCTCTCTTTGAAAATGTCGGTCTTGAGAGAAGGGAAACTACAATGTACATAGTCTCAAAGGTTTAGTGTGTTCCTGCTTTTTTGGAACCACTTGTCAGATGCACATTTGCCTGAAAGATAATCCCCACTTCATAATGCAAATTCATTTATTGAAGACATGACAAATAATTATTTTATTTAATTTCAGAGGGTCTTACAGATGTCATATTATATCATCAGCCTGATGACAAGAAAAAGAACCGAGGTTTCTGTTTCCTTGAATACGAAGATCACAAAACTGCTGCTCAGGCCAGACGCAGGTTAATGAGTGGCAAAGTGAAAGTCTGGGGAAATGTTGTTACAGTGGAATGGGCTGACCCTATAGAAGACCCAGATCCTGAAGTCATGGCAAAGGTAATAAAGCTATAAGGGGACCATAGTACATTTAAAGTGCTGTGTTCCAGATGAGATACTTCCTGACATTAGCCTAAATTAAATAACATCTTTCAGCCTTCTTGACAGAGATGATGTGAGATGATAAAAATATGAATATACTCTGGAAATTATGTGAATTTAAAAACTCTTTATGGCCTGATACTATTTTGTGCTCCCGAGGATGAATAGTGAACATAATTCTTGCCAAAATGACACGTAGGATGATGTACTTAATTTCTTATCTGGAAGCGATGGTGGTGACTCCAAGAATTAAAATGGTTTTATAGTTTAGTATTTGGAGGGACAGAAATCTAGATATGATCACAGAACAAGCCTTAATTCTCTTTAAGCCTGGAACTGTATCATTTCAGTGTTAGAACATGTCAGTGTTCAAAGGTGCACAAATGTATTTTCAAAGTTACCATTAGTAGTTATTTCTGAGAAGTTAGGCAATTAACTTGTATTTGGAACTCTGTAGTTATTTTTAATTTGGGGGAGTTAATTCCTTAAAATACCTAGACTAGTAATATTTTGGATTTCGAATATTTAGGTGAAACTGAAGTCTGGAGTGTTAACATTTTGATGGATGTTGTAGCAGTTGTTTTATTTATGTGCGTGATATTTTGCCAGAAACAAATTACCTGAATTTTTTTTTCCCATCAGATATTGCCCAACCCTGTCTTTTTCGGTTGTGTTGTGTAGCTGAGTTGTTTAATGGAAACTCCTAGCTAGCCCATATCCTTATCTCTTTCTCTTTGCTTGCTTTTCGTCTGTGCTTTTACTCTCATCTGAGACACGTCACTTGCTGGAGTCCTACTTTGATGGACCTAGTAAGATAGCTTGGCTGGGATCTCCTCTTTGGTGAGCCATAAGGGAAAAGGGTTGGGGTGGGGGCTCATTTTAGGAAAAAAGCTGCTTTTGTAATACAGGTATTACAGAAGCTTTTTTGGACTATCCTGTCTGCAGACTTTATTTTTCTTGCCTGGCATCATAGACTATCAGCAGCAGGGGAAGACTCTTGCAGGTAAAATTTGTAGAAGGTGGCACTTCCTAAATATGAACTATGTGTTCAGTTTCTTGGCTCAAAAGAGAAGAGACCTAATCCACCAAACCATTAAAATAAATGAGCAGGAACTTCTGGTGACATAACTGAATAGATGAATAGGAAATGATAGGGGTCATAGTCAGGTGTCTTTTCACAGTAAGTTTACAGATCTGGGGAGTGAAAGGCTAAAGAAATGAAAGCTTGATTGTGTTTAGCCCCATTTACTGTACAGTTTTTGAGTGTATTAATGCCTTGTTTTGTATTTGAAATGGGACATGAAAAGGGAAGAAACATGGAAATGAAGGGAAGAAATACAGAAAATGTAGATAAAATCACCGTGCATACTTCTAGGGCCATGTGCTGAAGATGGGCATGAAGCTTGGGTTGAAGATGTATGGAAAAACAAGACTATATGGATTAGAATACTGAAAAAGTAGAGAACATTTGGCTTGTATCTGAAGGCAGAAGTTGAGACAAGCATTGGTGTCTGACCTTCCTCAGTGGCTCTGTCCCTTAGTTTATTCTTGCAACAAGGAAAGTCTCCACTCCAGGCTTTCTTATCTACCTGCTCTACATTTAGAGAAACTGACCATATCTGGCACTTTTCTAAATGTTAGATTTACTTTCTGTTGTTTATTGCTGTCTTTCTCCTCTGAGAAGGAGCAGTGCAGGTGCAGCTTCAGTCAATAATCTCCTGGATGTGAGCTGCAGGTTGGCTGTCATTGCTTCTGACTACTGTCAGTCTGGAGCAAAGGGAAAGCTATTGACCCATGTCATCTTGCACGTGCTATGGTAGAAGGCTTTGAAGGAAACTGTGATTTGGGAGAAGTAGGTTGTTTTTATCAGAATAATCATCTGGTCAACAGTTTTCTTGTCAAGACTGTTAGAAAAGCAAGTCCATAAGAGCAAACTTATGAGGAAGATGAATTCACCTTTCTAGTGAGAAGATGAACAGTGTTCTAAATCTCGCAGAAGTAGCATGTAATTTCATCAGTATGTGGGCACCTACTAATTTAAATTTCTGAAATGTTTACTTGAGTCTTTTTTCCTTTGTCCTCCAGACTTCTGATAAAATGTTGTGGAGAATACTGTGTACATGAATACTTAAAATTTAAATGGACTGTTAACTTAAATACAAAGTAGCTTGAGCATGATGAGGGATGAAGCTAGATTCTGAAGCTAGATGTATGTGCTACAGGAGATTAGTATTTGTACTGACAGATCAGAGTAGAATTGGTCACAGTATTGCCTTCTGGTCCAAAGTGAACTTTTTTCCAACTTTCAGTGGTTGTGTTGATACCGTAATCTCTCCTAAGTGTCATTTTGTTGCCTCTTATCCCTGTAGTCTAGATAAATTCATTAATGTTTTACTTGATTTCTGTAGGATGGCTGAGGCTACAGAGGACGTTCCGGAGTGGCAGGTTAAGCAGCTAAATAAGGTCTTATGTTTGTGGCTGCCTGGCAGATTACAGGACAAGAGACAGGGCTAGTAACCGTTGGAGAATGTGGCCTGAAGTGTTTGTGCTGTAGGTAAGAGGAGGAAAAGGAGCAGATCCCAGAAGTTTTCGGGATCTTTAATCTTAAGCAGTTTTAAATGTGAGTTCTGCCATTACAACAAAATGCTGGTGCTGGGTATATTGCTTGTTAGGTCTATATATGGATTCTTGTATCTGTGAGGCTTAATGAAAAGGACTTTTTTTTTGTTTTGTTTTGTTTTCCTTCCTTCCCTCTTTCGTTAGCAGTAAAAAATGGGTTCATCTTCTCCCAACCTATGCTGTAACCTGCCTAGTAGCTTTGACATCATATTTGACTTGTTCAACTACCGTTCTAATCAGTAACATGACTAAAAAATTTTGGCTGTTACAGATTAATGGATCTATCTACACTGGGAAAATTTAAATTAGTTGCTTTTTTATTTCTTTAAAAAACATTGTTAGTGCATCTTGTAACAAAAAAGTGATTATTCTGTCAAGTTTTTAATCATGTCTGATATTATGTCAGTCATCATGAATTTATTAGTAAAGGCTAACTAGGGTTCCTCATGAGATTCTTGCTTTCATCCTTTTCTAAACAACAAGAATAAGGAACATTTGTTTAAAGGTTTTGGTTTTTAAAACCATTGATTACATCACAAAACTTCCTGTAATTCATTTCCATAGAATAAGGTTAAGGGAACAATTAGGATATTTTACTAAAAATGGTTACTATGTATGAGTTACAATAAATAAAGGTTAATCTTACCACCAGAACATGTAGGAGAAGCTTAATACATAGTAGGAAACAACCTTGTGTGTAGAGTTAGCCATGACTTCTACCATCTCCTGAGAATCAGCAAGGATAACTATTGCCAAAGACCAGAGCTGATACACTGGGTTAGATTTACGGCCTGTAGTGTCCCTTCTTCCTAACTCTGCATCCCGTCCTAGTTCAGCTAGTGAGTGAGACAGATTTATGGAAGTCTGCCCTGTTTATTTGTAACTTAATTACACAGTAATTCTTATAGAAAGGGTGTCTGGGTTTATTGAGTTCCTATATGTGGTGGGAGTAGAGTATAGCTCTGCTTCAAAGATTGAAGGATGCTTTCTTTTGTCGTTTTACACCTTGTGTTATCTATGTTGACCTTCAAGGTTAGGAGCAGGAAGTCAGTGCTGCCCTGTACAGTGTTCAGTTTTTGTCATCGGCTAATTTGAAACCAGTAGGAGCAAAGGGGATGTGAGCAGAAGTTGGAGGTCTTTGCAGCTGATTGGCAGCTGCACTGTAGGAAGGTGAGAGTATGAACATTCCTTGACAGTAGGAGGTGAGTAGACTGTCAGAGCGTGGTGCCAGCATGTGGAACAAACAAGTCGGAGAGGCTTGTAAATTGGGAGAACTCAGATGACATCATGTAAACATGCTAATGTCCAGTCATTTAGTGCAGCCTCGGTGTGGACACAAGGATGAGTCTTTCGGTACTAACGGGTCACTAATAGGTGATTCCCGTTGTCCCGAGTATGTTGTCTGCTCTGTTAAAAAAGGGTTTATTTTAAGCCTTTGTCAGATAGCTCTGTATTTTATCATATGCAGTTGGTGGTTGCTGAAACTTTATATTGATGATTAGTCACTGTCAGGTAACAGGGCATGCATCAGTAGCTGAAAGATTACTTGCCTTTCTGATTTTAGAAGCTGGATAGCACTTTGTGTAGCTTAAGAGCCGTATTGCATGCTTTAGCGAGCTGGGGGAGGGAATAGACTTCCAGAGTTATTTGGAGGTGGCTGTTCCTCAAGGGAAGGGCAAAGTTTGACTTGTGAGAAAGTCCAAGGGTGACTGGGCAGTGTCAGCCTTAGTATCCCCCTCCGTCTACATTCTCTCTTTTAGTAGTGGCTTCAGGTCCCTGAGTGCCCCACAGGCAAGCACAAGACGTGACACCAGGTATTTGGTGTAGCTATAGCATATGAACCACAAGTTAAGCAGCTTGAAAGCTGCAGACCTGACACCTCTGACCTAGATATTACAGTGATGACTGTTCTGCGCATAACTAAACAAAAGTCTGTCTAAACAGTTAAATGTTTTGATAAGTTAATCGTTTTGTGTGTAACCAATCCTGGTTACCTTCTTTCAAGTTTGAAAACGTTCTGAGGTGAAGATTGCTTCTGTTAGGATCCTTTTAAATGTTAACGCAAATTGGATTGACTTTCAGGATACTAATACTTATGTAATCATGTTTGATAACAGATTCAGTATTTCTGTCAGGGAATTTTGGAGCTAACTCACGCTGTATGACTATATAAGTGTACATATTCATGCATATGTATATAAAATGCTGTACAGAAAACGTAACAATGTTTTCAGTACTGCCAATAGCAGTAACTTGCAAAGCTTCATTCTGTGTTTTCAAATTAGATCATACTTCTAAGTACTTTTTTTGTTTTCACCCCCTTAGGTAAAAGTTTTGTTTGTACGCAATCTTGCCAATACTGTAACAGAGGAGATACTAGAAAAGGCCTTCAGTCAATTTGGAAAGCTAGAGCGAGTGAAGAAGCTAAAAGACTATGCTTTCATTCATTTTGATGAACGGGATGGTGCTGTAAAGGTAAGTGAATAGGACTGTAACTGTGTGTGTTATAAGTAATGAGTAAACATAACATTTAGAAGCTGTCTGCTGCTTTTAACTTGAGAAAAAGGTTTGTCTGGAGAAACAGTAACACATTGTCACTGATAACTTTATCCTCTCTGGGTGTCTCTTAGGATGATGCAGTTGATGGATTGAAAAGTGGATTTTAGATGCATCTATCCTAAGTAATTCTGCTGATGAGTTTCTAAGATAATCATGTCTTATATTTGAAACTGAAGTGTCAGAAGTTGAATGACTCTTCTCACCAAATTATTGGTAGAATCTAAAGCAGTTTCTCTAGGGCTGGTGATAAAATCTTAGGTATTTTTTATTATTTTTGCAGGAAACACTTTTTTTCCCCCCCCACGCAAGGTGCTGGACAATTGAATAATTGTCATTTTTGGATTTTGCTAGCCTGGTCTTGATGTCATCTGTTGTTAGGAAGGGAAAGTGTAATTTCCCTCCTGCCTGTAGTGTTATCTGTTTTTTAATGTTCTGTGGGAGCATGCAGGATACAAGGGCATTCAGTTTTTCGTACATATCCATATACCTTAAAGCAGATGCTTAAGAAGATCATGGAAGGAGTCTTCATAAGATATGTATCCTATCAAGGTTTAGCTATGCAGAGTACCTAAAAGTGGTAGAATCCTTAGGATTTCTCTGCTTGAAATTAACTTGTAGCAATTAGTGTGACTCCTGAAAGTTGTACATGGTGGGAGACGGTAGGGAAGCATTTGACAGTTTGCTGTTTCACTTTTTTTGGGGGGAGGAGATTTGGGTGGTGGTGGGTTTTTTATGTGGATTTGGGGAGGAGGGGTTTTTTTGTGGTTGCTTTGGGGTTTTTTTGTTTGTTCGTTTTTTTGTTTGTTTTGGTTTTGTTGTATTGGGTTTGGGTTTTTTTGTTTGATTGGTTTTTCTTTGGGGGGGGTGTTTTGGGGAGGGTTTTTTGTTTGTTGGTTTGTTTTCTCCTTGTGGTCAGTGAAACGACTTCTAATTTTTGGCTTCTGCTTGAGAAAGAAAGTTATATTTATTACAGGTAAAATAAAGGAATAGAAGCATATACTGATCTTTAGCTTTAGTACTGTTTGCATTGTGCTGACATTAGGAATTTATTCATCTATTACAAAATCTTCACTTTCTGAAGGACAGTTCTGTCACTTCATTAATTGAAACAGCTTGTAAAGATGGAAGCCTGTTTAAAGTTTTGAGTGGAAGATTCCTAAACTGATACACAAAGTCCTGGGTTTGAGAGCCAAGTTTAGATGAAATGCATAACTCTGGAACCCATTATACTATGCTGTCTGATTGTTTGAAAATTTTTTTTTTAGCTTTATACTGTTATTTTAGCTTTGGATAACAAATTTAAAAATGCATACTCTAAAAGATAGAATAAAATTAATAGCTTTGGATATGCTTGGAAGTATATTTAAAGTCTGGTTAATTCCTTCAGGCAATGGAAGAAATGAATGGCAAAGATTTAGAGGGAGAAAACATTGAAATTGTTTTTGCTAAGCCACCAGATCAAAAAAGGAAAGAACGGAAAGCTCAGAGACAAGCGGCTAAAAATCAGATGTAAGTGTAAATGCATGCACTTATGTTGAATTACTTCTGAAAGACGTGTACACTCCTGCCAAATTAAAACATCTGGTTATTTTAGTAGGTATACTATAGTGTATACAGGTTTTCTGGCTTCTCTGAAAATGTTGGATGTGTTTTTGTTTGCATTTTACTTAAGATGTAGTAGTGGCGTTGGTGAGAATTCAGGTACTGTCTTGCTCTACCCATCGAGTGTGAGAGCACTGGAGGAACTGTCTGAAGGTCATGAAACATACATACCTCTTTTTATTCTCAACTTCCATTGGTACAGCCCCCTGTTTAGTAAAGTACTCTGTGAAAGGATAATCCTGATATTCTATCTTGTCACTTCCAGAAGACAGATCTACCCACAGAGCTCGTGAACCCTCACTGATAGAGATTTTGCACTAGTAAATGCTGAACGTGGAAAAAAAAAAAAAGGGACGTTCCTTGCTGGTGTGTTCTGCTTAATGTTCTCATGTGTTTTTCTTCTTGGACATGTTCTAGCTTTCTTAACCATATTCCCTCCCACACCTTATTTCCAAAAATAACTTCTGCAAGTGCTGTTGTGCAGCATCCAAGAAGATGGAATAGTGAGGTTGCAAGATTAATAGAGATCTCCACATGGTGACCTACTGTACACATGGAATTGGTTAAGTTTACCCTGCTTATAGGTCTCATAACTTTGTTAGCCCTTTTGTTCTTCCTTGGGCATCTGGTGTTACTGTAAGAAGTGGATTTCTTCTTTTTTCTTTTGCCTCTCTTCTCTGCCAGGCAGGACTTTACT